>NW_010418910.1:0-6904 GCF_000710305.1 Buceros rhinoceros silvestris
GACTGCCTCTGCTACGCTGCCGCCGACCCCCGTACGCCCGTACGCGCACCAGAAGACGCGTCCTGCGGCCCTGAGGACATCCGCGGGAAGGAGCACAACCCCCGTCTCCGCACACCCCACTCCCCCTAGCTGCCCCCGCTCAGGCATACCCGTAGCGCCTGCCCCGCCGTCCAGCGATAGGCAGACACACACCTCCTCTCCAAGGTACAAGCACCTCTCACCAACTGGACTGGGTGTTTCTGTAAACACCCACATTAAAAGGTACGTACACACAGGTCTAGCACAAATTACGTTGTCAAGTGTCAGAAGACGCCGACAGGATGAAGTAGCTGAAGCCCTCGCCGAATTGCCCTACAGCTCTGTCCTCTGCACTATCCCGGTAAGGGAAAAAGCAGCTAAACAAGTGCTTACATCTCCAGCAGGGCCAGAACAAGGTTTCTAAATAAATTACAAGATCGCAAACTTGGGAGTTTCAACATAGACTCCTCAACCAGAGGAAAGGTGATCCTATCAGCATTTTAACAACTACACAATGCAGGTGTACAGTACAAGCCCTGAAGCAAGCCTTTCTCTCTTCTGAAGGGCTGGCAGTGGCTCTTCACTTTCTTCCTCTGATGTTCCTTTCCTCCAGACCCCCGCATCTGCTTTCTTCTCCCCTGCTTTCCACACCTCCTCCTGCAGTCTCACTTTCCCCTGTACCCTCACACGGTCTTCTCCAGTCCGGTAACGCTTCCAGTCTACAGGCAGGTCTCAGGCAAGTAGCAAAGAGACTAAGGAAGTTCATACGATTTCCACATTTATATAATGACATCTTCTGTTTGTGAAGCACTTTTATTAGAAAAAAATAACATTATGAAAAAGGTTGTGCATTGCAGAAGTTGGTCAAAATTTTTCAAGTTGAAATTAAAATCTGAGGGTTTGATTTTTAACCCCCAAAGATCAGAACAGTATGTCTGAGCCATGTTTTTTTATTATTTAACCAGAATGTCCACGTTCAGAAGTTTGTACAAGGATCCATGTTAAATCCTACGACTAAATTTCATATCCCAAAGGATCGAGATCCTGGTCCAGAAGCATCAGAGAAGATTCCCTCAGCTTCTGTAGAAGCTTTCGGAGTTCTTCTTTTGAAAAGACCTAAGAACAGGAAAAAAAAAACCCCAAACATAATGAAGTTATATTTATTTACAGCACTGCTGTAAGATTAAATGGTGGTTAATGAAGTTAGTTAATTTTTTTTCTTTCTATTTAAGACAGTGTGAACATCAGACATTTCAGAATGGCATTTAGTAAAGGACTGGAAGCTAGCAGCAGTATCCGAAACCTGAAGGTAGTCTCAAGATAGCTGTGTCTCATAACTACTACTGAGATTATTGGTAAACAGCCAAGTTTAATTTTCCTGTTACTGCTGGCAAATATTTTAAGCCAATCCAGGCAAATGCGTCACAGTATTTTTCTTAGCCTTAATGTTTCTTTTCAGATTTCTAATCCTTGATTTTTTTTTTTTTTTTGGAGGTGGGGGGAAAGTGTTGTGGTTTACTGTTTGGTTTTTTTGTTAGGTTGTTGATTAGTTGTTTAAAGTGATAAAGTTTTTTGGGGTTGTTTTTCAGGCTCTTGGAGGGAAAGAATGTAATGAGTAAACCAAGTGCTCCAGAACAAAACCTGGTGATAAAATGTTCTGGAATGTAACCAAAACAAAACCTACCAATTTAAATTCTACAGTTCAACTTAGAATTATAGAATCGTTTAAGTTGGAAAAGACCTTTAAGATCATGGAATCCAACTGCTAAACTTATTTAAGTTCAATAGCCCCCATTAAAAAAATAGTAACTGCTCTACTCAGAAGAACTGCTTGTCAAAACACTGGCATCATCTTCAGTGTTATCTTCAGCATCATCTTTCAAAGTTAACTCTTTGATTCCTTAAGCCAGCATACGAGGAAACCCTTTACTACTGCAGTGAATGGGAAGATATGAAGCAATTTGGGATGTTAAGGAACATATGGCATCTTCCTCTCTCTGTAGAAGCTTTTTTCACAGTCAACCCACAGAGCTTTTAAGTGGAAGCGAAGCTGCCTGCAGCTCTCACTAACTCACCGTATAAAGCTTGTGTCGCTCAGAAGCGACCATGTCAGCCAGTCGCAGGCACTCCTGATACTGTCCAGTACTATGCAGCACCGTGTGCAGTAAAAAACACATCATTGGCAGACACAGCTTTCGCAGCAAAATCATCTGATGTGTTCGTTCAGGGTCATCCTCAGCATCCTGACCATAACAAAGTAACACAGTGTTATGAACATCTACTTTTAAAAGGCCACTCAGCATAACCACATAATTAGTATCGTCAGAGACTAAAAACTGGACTAACCAGCCTGGACTGGACTGTCAGGTATAAAGGTGTAACTGAGTACAATCTGTGCTTTATGGTCTGTGCCATGATATAAAAATTCATTTTACCTCTCTAACATCAACCATCCATCCTCCATCAACAAACAGCAACACATTGTACATTTTCTCTTTCACATCGGCTGTAAGAGCATCCAAGAGGCCTTTCCAAATACCATAATCCATCTGGCAAAGAAACAAAAAATAAAACTACTGCAGAACAGGGTCATTTCCAAGGCTATTTTAACACAGACTTTTCACCTAGTGTGCCACAGCCAGCACAGCTCCTCCAGTTCAAATGACAATCTCCACCCAATGGCTAAAACTTAAAAGCCTGCTGCTAACAGCTACTTCCATCCCTGCTTAATTCCCTGTCCAGAGAGTCAGACAGGTTGTTCAGAAGCAAAGCCACCAGAGGAAGATAATTTTAAACAGCTTATTCTTCTATGCTTATAAAACAAATACTTGTATTAACTCAACACGGTATATTCATACCGGCCGGACATGCAAAAAGAACTTTTAGTAATACAAACAAAATGGCAGCATGTTTTAGAAAAGAAAATGTGACAAATACAAGAATAAAAAAGAGTTAACAGCAAAAATCAAGTACTCAGATTCATTAATAACACTGACAATCAACACATTCTAATGAGTATTTACTATTTCACTACAATATTATATGTAAAGCTGAGTCATATGAAAAAACCCAAAACACACATGAGGATTTATTGTGGCATTACCATTCTGTCTCATACTCCCTTAACATAAAAATAGAATAATTTATAATAGAGTTCTTAAGCAATATGAATTAGCATACTAAACTGTCTCTTAACAATAAACATTTGTGTTCTTGCTTAATAACTTGAACTTCTACCTACCTCATATTTCTTTTCTTTATGTTCATGGGCCACTTTTTCAGTGAAACTTGCTTGGGGTAACAAAGAAGGTTTCTGTGGAGCCGAGTTCATGTGTTTAAACCATTCGTTGAAGGTTTCGTGGGCTTCCTGGATTGCATTTGAAACAGCGTTTGGACATTTTTGACTCATGTAATTACAAGAATGTCATTAGATGTGCAGCTGTAGCGTATTCAGGTATGAGAAATTAAATCAAACAGTCAAAGCTTAAAATTTTACTACCAAGGCAAAGCCACCACTATTTCCAAGTAATCAACTGGAATACAGCATACTTGAAACTCACCAAATATGCCCGAATACATAAGTGTTCCCGAATAGCGTTGTCATCTTCAGCTGGAAGTGGAGTATCCATTCCCTGTTCTTCCCACTGGTTATATATTTCTGCTATAGAGTCTTGGGGAATCTTCACAAACACATCTTTTGCAGCTTCATGTTTCTTGGATGCTATGAGAATGTGAACTGAGTATCAACTGCTTTGCAATTTCCATACTTTATCTTTATAATCTGACAAACCCATGCTTTTTAGTAGACTAGATTCAAAGTTATACCAAATGTAGCACTAAGAGGCAATGAGAACAAAACCAACATTTAAAAATTCAACAATATTTGTGAAGTTTAGTACCCAAGAACTTCCTCATGATTGCATTGCTTTGCTTAAGTGCTTCTGCTCTCTGTGCAGGATCAAATACGAGCCAGTCAATCACATCTATTTTCAGCCGATCTGCCTGTAAAAAACACCACATAGATTCACCAACATTTCACGCATCCAACTAATGTTAGACACATACAATAAATTTGGTTAATGAAGTACACGAGTTCTTAAAGATCTTTGGATAGCATTGTGACATAGTAACGAGGATCGCTTTATTCACAACTGTAGTATCAAAAGCTTAAAAAACTACCTCTGTAATCTATAAACATTCAAAAATCCATTTCTAAGTATTCCAAAGATATTCTGACCAACGGATGAGCATCAGTTCTCAACAATTTTGATGGATTATCACACATCTTCCTCAAACTTTTTAATATGAATACTCTATACAAACACAGCTTATGGAGTCCCAGCTATAACCTTATTGGGTGCCATGAGCCTGCAACCAGCTTTCCAGCTCTTGCGTTAAATAAACTACCCATTTGGCTTATTTGTACTGAACAGCAAAAAAACTGCCACAAGTCTGGCAACTATCAGTTGCTTTCTAAACAGTATTTTGAATGAAAGATCCAACAGACACTCAGTAGTGATGACAAGGAAACTGTCAGTCATGGCAATGTCTGTCATAGCTAGAATATGTCATGTGAGCCTGTAACAGTGTACCTCTGAGATCCAGAGTATTAATCCTCAGAAATGTTAGAAGCTACAAAATACCTTGCTCTTGGCTACAACATATTTTGTTGTAGTAATTTCATCTTCACGTATTGTTTGCATACAGACATGGTGCTGAGCAACATATACCACAGCCCGGAAGATCAAGGAAACAGAAGTTAGGAATTCATGCAATTCAAATCCTCACGTGGTCACATGGAAAGTGCATTTCATAGGCTGTTTCAAGGCAATTTCCACCATTGTTGAAAGAGAAATATGGATCAATATATGGTAAAACACTCTGTAGTTGACTGCAATAGCTGCCCTACGAAGTACACTCACCTCTGTTGTGCCCATATCTAACATATGGTCATGGTGACTGAATTCACCAGCATCCTTCTTGCGGATGTTTTCAACAACGGTTTTTGTTATGGCTGCAACATCCAGACCTGGATTAAGAGAGAACTACGTAAGAGCGAGCACGAATTCAAACTTGCCTTAAAATGAATTTTCAGCCTCCAGTTGTTGATCTTATTCCTTACTAGTAGCAATCTTATCAGCCTGTTCACACTCACATTGTCAGACTAAATTATAAGCTTTTGAGATAGGTGATTTATTGCAGGTATTTTAGATGAATGGTATTTGAGATAGCAGAGAACACCAAACATGGGAAAAGGCGTAAGAAAACTATCAAGTTTTTCAGTCTGTGCTGGGGACCAGCATATAGATATATTTGCTAAGAACACCGATTCCTAAAATTCTGACGCCAAGATGATAATTTGACAGCAATGTACCAGGAAAAGCTCAGAATAGTTCTTTTACAGATGCTAAAGCATCAAGTTTTATTTTTGAAAGCTTAGCCAAGTTTTTAAAAGGAAATTACTAAAAAATGATTGAAGAAAAGTTAAGACATTGAAGCCTGCAGTAAATCTATTTCTTTGTGAATTTTGAGTGGCACAGAGACATTGTCAGACATTGGACAGTGTGCTGCTTCACTGTGGTCCCTTTTAGTTTGATGCATAGGTCTGGAAGGAAGCTTCCTTCCAATGCAAGTAATGCTATAAATAGGACAGAAAAATTAAGATACTCATCACCTTTCTAAATCAACAAACAGGTACGTATTTTTATAATGAGTTTTCTGAAACATTATGATCATGTCAAGCTTTAGAGCTTGTATTTGAGACAGGCAGCTGGCATTTACTTCCTGCTGTGTTTGGACGTAATCCAGAAGCAAAAATGATTATTTAGTTCAATTCAGAAAAAGAACTGCAATTCCAGGTTAGTTAAAACCTACAATATACCTACTTGAAGTGATAGGCAAATTAATTTTATTAAATTGAAAAAAGAAGAGACACAGGAAGGACACAATATCATCACCATTGCTAGGTCTTGCATTAAAAGCTACTGAAAGACAAAATAACCCAGGATATAGAAATAACTGGAATATCAGCATATCTCACCCGCATCTTTTGCTAATTCAAGGCAGTGGTGGCGTTGATCACTTTCAGTAACATCTTCAAGAAATAAAGCATACTGAGCAACAGCTAGCTCTGTGGGCAAGTGGCTAACGTAAAACGCTATTAAATCCGTGTGCTTCTCAGATATCATCCGCTGCAGAGTAAGGAGCAAAATATTTAGAGAAAAGTGTACTATATTTCTCTGTGTAAACATGTAACAATTATGTAAAAGTTTACAGTTATGTAAAAACATATTTTATGTAAAAATATAAATGTGTAACAAATTCCTGATTATTTTGTTCTGACATAGCAAGATTCCACTTCTCAGGTCCTAAACAAGGATCAATAAACTGTCTCTTATTTAAGCACTGGTTACAGAAACTCTATGTATTAGGCAAGCTTCCAGGTATCTCGAGAGAGAGCATTAACTGCATCATAGCTCCTTCCATCCGGTAACCTTAAGACTCCTTTTCTTCCTCCTTTATGTCTAAATTACATTAGAGAAAGCAAACTATATTTCTGAAAGCTTACCTGAATGTAGGTCTTTAGGACTTCAACAGAAACTTCCTCCTTATTGCAAACAAATATAAAAAAAGAAAAAAAAAAGGACACTTTATAGGCTACCATTGTAACAGACACAAGGTTATTTGCTTATCCCTGCTTCAGTAATCTACGTTTTCAGACAGGCTCAGCTGGAAGAACTGTTTCTCTTGGACAGTGATGAAAAAAAGAAAAGTCTTCTGATTCAAAGATTTAGTATTTCAGGGATTTTCTTTTTCAGCAACTGAGTAATATAGTTTTTAGTCCAACTGGAAAGTTACTTTTAAGATTGTTTTTAAAATTTTTCAA
>NW_010418911.1:0-253 GCF_000710305.1 Buceros rhinoceros silvestris
CAGCCCTGTGAGTCCACCCCCCCCAAAAAAAAACCCCAACAACCAGGGGTGCAAAGCATCGCCCCCCACCCTGCGCCATCACCTGGTTTTGGTGTTACAGCGGCTACAAGAACGTCAAGAGGCAGCCCGGTGGCCTCAGCAAGGAGGTACGGGGGGCACCGCGCGTGTCCTCGCTGGGGGTGTCACCGCGCCCCGGCTCTGCTGCGGTTTGGGGGGAGGGTCCCACGCTGATTTTCTAACTCCCCCGGACCTG
>NW_010418911.1:458-1872 GCF_000710305.1 Buceros rhinoceros silvestris
CCGGGGGGTCCAGCCCCAACCGCCCCCTTTTGGGGCAGTTCCCTTCATTTCTTGTGCTGGTTTTACGCTTTTCCGTGGCGCGGTTGGCGTCGTCCCTCCGCAGCGGCAGCGCCGGCCGGGTGATGCTCTCCAAGGAGGACAAGGAGGCGGCGAAGATGGGGCTGGCAGTCTTCACGGTACGGTCGCCCCTTCCCCGGGAGGGTCACCTCAGAATAAACCCAGACAACACTCAGAACGGGTGGGAAAAGGGACGAGTCGAATTGGATTTGTGTTAAACTTTTTCCCAAATTTAATTTTAAATTTAATTTTGACTTAGGTTTTTCCAAACGTAATTTGCTTTGGGTTTCTTCCGAGTTAAATTTTGATTTCATTTTGATTTCCTATTTCCAAATAGAATTTACTTTTTATTTGTTTCTTTCCAAATTGCATTTTAATTTCGCATTTGATTTCAGTTATTGTTCCAAACTGAGTGCTTTTTTTCACCTTCTTTTCCCAAATTAATTTTAATTTTCAAACGGAGAAAGTCCCTTTTGTGTCGAATTCCAAGCTCCTGGCTCGGGGACTCGCTCCATCTTTTTTCCCCTCTTCCAACCCCAGCACCAGAAAGTCTCCAGCAGCCCTGAGCCATCTGGCTCCAGGAAGAAGCAGGAGAAGGAGGAGAAGGTGGAGGAGAAACGGTGAGGATGGTGGTGGGGGACCACCAGAAACGGCCTCTCCTTTTTGGGGAGGGAGAATGTTGTGCAAGATGCTTCTACATCCTGAATCAGCCCCAAAACCTCTTTGGGTTGTTTTTTTTTTCAGCTGAGGGCTTCTTCTTGGCCAAGGAGGGTCGTGGTGGGACGTGCCTGAAGGGATGGGGATGAGTTTTGGAGGAGCTGGGGGATGTGCAGGGTGGGATCCTCACTGCTTGAGCTCTTCCCTGCAGACCAGAGAGTGGCAAGAAATCCAAAAAGGAGAAGAAGAAGAAGAAAAAGAAGAAACATAAGAAGGAGAAGAGGAAGGAGAAGGCTTCTTCTTGGCCAAGGAGGGTCGTGGTGGGACGTGCCTGAAGGGATGGGGATGAGTTTTGGAGGAGCTGGGGGATGTGCAGGGTGGGATCCTCACTGCTTGAGCTCTTCCCTGCAGACCAGAGAGTGGCAAGAAATCCAAAAAGGAGAAGAAGAAGAAGAAAAAGAAGAAACATAAGAAGGAGAAGAGGAAGGAGAAGCACCACAAGAGGGGTGCTACCCCCTCGTCCTCCGATTCTTCTCCAGACCGGGATGAGAGGTAGCTGGGTTGGGATGGGGCTGAGCCCTGGCTGCGGAAAATCGTGGCTGGAAACTGGGGTGAAGGATTTAGGAGGGACCACTGGTGTCTTCTGGCTTTGCAAAACGTCTTTTTCATCGTAGAACCAGACTGGTTGGGGTTGGAAGGG
>NW_010418912.1:0-232 GCF_000710305.1 Buceros rhinoceros silvestris
GGCCCTCGCTGGGTGTGCAGCAGCAGGAAGTGCCGCCGCCGGGTGCGGGCCTGAGGCTGACAACGTGCCGACATCGTCCTGCGTGAGTGCTGACAGAAAATACAGCCTGCCGTGGCAACAAACAACCTCTGTACCTGGGAAGTCGGAAATTAATTATTTGGTTTTCAAAAGGCAGACAAAATCGATGGAATTTTAATACCGTCTTGCCCTCTCCTCTGTTAGAAATACTCCT
>NW_010418912.1:348-5109 GCF_000710305.1 Buceros rhinoceros silvestris
TCCCAAAAAAGAAAAAAAAATTCTGCCCTGACTTGGGGCATTCAGTACCAATGTGATGGTACAGAATCCCTGTTAAAAAGTTTTCAAAGGAGCAAATGTGAGGTTCCTTTGGGGATTATATTCTTACATTTACTTCTGTTTGTATGTTAGTGGTATGGGCTGGACCATAATTAAGTGTACATGCAGATGTTCTTAAGGCTGAGATGTATCTTGTTATTATGCATATGCTTTATTTTTCGATTCCCTTGAATTCGACTATAAATAAATGCATTCCAGAAATAATTAGGTAGTGTAGTCTTCATTAAAACATCCTATTTGAGTACATATGCCTGTAGCAGTGGACACCGAAGTGTCTAAGGAAGAGTGCAGAGATAGGACATCATACAGAATTAGGTAGAAAGAGACTTTGAAGATCATCTAGTGGATCCCTTAATACCCTGAATGCAGTCATCTGTGACTTTAGCACTTCCTGAAACAGAAGTGGTGTCTTATTTTTAACAGTTCTCAGTCAGTTTTTCATTCCACAGTTTTGCCCAATCACTTATTTTTTAAGTCCAAGGCTTTTGGCATCTGCTGTGCTCTGCAGGATGAGGTCCTTGCTCAGTGCAGTTTGACTATGCGTTGTGGGAAGTGTGGATCTGTTTTTTTACTGTTTCCTATCTGTCTGAGTTGATATTCTTCTCATCTTGATAGAAACAATGAACAACTGTTCCCTCTTCAACTCATAGTTTTGTATCTTTCCTCAGTCTTGGATCTTCCAAGCTGAAGAGTGTCAGTCTGTTTCATTTTGTCACACATTACTATTAATCTCTCTCTCTTTTTTTTTTTTAATATTTTTTGAGCACTACTACATGCTTTTGGAGATGAGGAGACCGGGGGTTGCACACAGTATCCAAGACAGAAGGGCAGTCAAAATAACGGTCTTCGTGACATTATCCAGTTCTTTCCTTATAATTCCTGGTATTTATTTGTTTTGCTTTGCTAGGCAAGTGAGAAAGCAGATACACTCAGCATTGTTGAATGTTGTTCTGTTGAACATTGAACAAATATTGGACAGTGTTTTCATAGCATTAACTCTATAGATCCCAGGATCTATTTTCTGACTGATAAAACCTACATCCACTAGATAGTTTTATAGGTAAGGACAGGATTGTTTTTTTTCTGTGTTTACGGTTATCTACACCAAATTTCACTCAGGATTGTGAGGCTGTATGCAGATTCCTTTGGACAGCTCTATTTTTACTACCCTCAGTAACTTAATATCAACAGCATAGTTCACCACCTTACTACTTGTTTTCAGATCATTTATCACAAATTAATTTTATTAGGGTTTGGGGGGGGGTTATTGGTATGTCTTTGCAAAAACACCCTGAAGACATGTATACAGAATTCATTTGAAAACGTAATGGAAATATAGTTGTTCTTTAGTAGCATATCTGTTGTCTAGCTCTTCCTGGTGTATTCCAGGCCCTCGTCCTGAGGAGTTTACGATCTAATAATGAACAAATTCAGTACAAAGAAAACTTGGCTTGAGTAGTTTAGCATTTATCATAAATTGGAAGACTGTCAACTATATTCCTCCTTGTGACAGAGTAATTTTTGGAAGAAATACCTTTTCATTTACTATTCCTTAAACAAATACAGCAAAATATGAAGTGTTTCATTTAAATTGGAATGAATAAATTAATTTCAGGGCAATGTAGTTTTTTGGTCATCTTCCAGTTTGACTAAAAAAAGAAGATAGTAGGCAGTTTAGTGATTGTGGTTGATTCTTAAAGTACCATATGATAAAATACTTGCACCTATGTAACAGGGGCTATTCATACTATGGCCTCAATGTATGAATGTCTTCAGCTGTTACTCGGTAAGTTTCTAAATGCAAACTGGGCTATAATATTTCAAAATACTGTGTTATGGTCTTCATTGTCTGTTCTCTCTTCCAAAACAGAATAACTAGAAAGAACAGAGAATATAACCATGACTCTCTCCACTTGCGGCTGTAATCTTAGCATCATCTTTGGCCTCTATCTCTCCTTTGACCCACACATCCAGAACATGTCTATATCTTACCACCTCCCCTTCAATATTTCTAAGCTTTAATTCTTCCCTGCTGTTTGCACTGCCTTTTTTTTTTTTTTTTTTTTTTGGCTTGAAATATGTAATATTTACTCGAGATAGTATGGCCATCTTGAGTAAAAAACTTTCCCACTTTTTTTTATTTCTAAGCTTTAATTCTTCCCTGCTGTTTGCACTGCCTTTTTTTTTTTTTTTTTTTGGCAGTGCCCTGGCTATTGTGTGCCCTCTAACCTTGGTTTACACAGGGATCAGCTCTCTTCAAAACTGCTGTGGTTTTTACCTCACAGTACCTTTATTGTCTCCTGTTCTTCAGACACATCAAATACAAACATTTGATTATTCCTTCCTAATTTAGTCCTGCAATTCCTGTAGTTTCTCACCATGTGGACAGCTGTTGCATGTGTCTAATAACTTTGGACACAGTTGCCCAGCTCTTCACTTCAGAAAACCATTTTCTTTTGTATCAATACAAACAGGTTAATCAAATTCTAGGAAATCCTCTTAAAAATTTCTCTCAAGCCTTCCCTACTGTATTCATCAAAGTAATAATAATTAGTTCTAATTATTATTGTGTGTAACTGTGCCCTGATGGTAATCCTTGCCCTTTTCACATAGAGAAAGAGAATAACAATATGGTGCCTATCTTGAAAACTTTCACAAGGTAGTATTTCAGGAAATTATGAGACACTTCAGTGCTCTCTAGATTCTCCTTTTTGGGTACTTCTGTGCCAAAATTGTCTGAGATACGGCTGACAGCTTTCTCAAGGACTGAACTTTATCTTGGCCAAAAGGCATCTGTTCTATTTGAGATTCATTTCGAATAATGGACTTAGATGTAATCAAGTTCTTTAAACAAAGTATCCTTTGAAATTGGAAACAAAAGAAATTTAAACCAGCTACACGGTTTAAATAGCTTGGCTTTCTCATTACAGTCTAGAGCGTTTGCATAGAAATTCTTGTGTATGATTGAACAATGGGTAAATCGATGCCTTGTTCAGGGAACAACCTTCCACTACCTGACTACTGGTGTAGTACAGAGCATATGTAAAAGAAAACGTTGGTAACAGAAGACATATCTGGTGTTGGAGCTCTGAGTTACTCAGTTTCTGCTTTTGCTGCTTTTCTTTCATACATATCCATGAGGAAGTTGATATTTGAATATCACATTTTACATTATTATTTCTTTGAATATTACTGATTGAAAAATTAATTTATAAATTAATATAAAGACTGTTGAGATGATGCAGGTAGTAACTGTCTGCATGTACCTCAACTTTGTTACCAGTTATACATCAGGTGCTTGAATAAATACAGAAATGGCATTATTACAGCCATTATTAGCTAGCAAAAAACCCCCAACAAACAAAAGAAAACCTCCAGAAAACCCACACAAGTGTGGTTCACTTAGGGAAGTCAAAAGTCTTAACCTAACTTGGACGAGTGTTTGGAGAAACACCAGCACTATGTACTACCTTCCTAAGTTTGTATTGTGGCAAACGCTGTGGCTGCTCTGTCTGGTAAACGGTAGAAGCCTGTGCTGCAGCTAGAGCTGCTTGGATGATCTCGTGTTTAGCTGTGTGTAACCTGCTCTCCCTTGAAAGCAGGCTGTGATATCAGCTGCTTCTCTCTTGAATTGAAATAGAGGCATTTTATGGACTCGGATCATTAATAGTGCTAAAGATTAAATCTAACTTGGGAGCTAGTTTGATTTTTCAGAGAAGCCTGACTTAACACATGAGCATCAGATGCATAAATATATCCTGAAAAAGAACAAGATCAGTCCAAGTCAGGTCATTTATTGGGAGGGAGAGGAGAAAAAAAGTGAGCTGAATCATTCAGGCAGCTGCTCTCGTTTCCATCCATTTCAGATACCCATTTTATTGGCCCTAAATCATTAAGACAGGTCCTTGTTAATTAACATTCATTTAAATTCTGTAAAATTGCTAAAATTACATTATATTGTCAGCAGGCATAAAACAACCCAGTAAAGATATTGTGCTGAGTTATACCTCTTCAGGGCCTGGCCAGTGTTTCAGCACATGCTCGAGTATAATCTCAACTATTTGGTTTGGCGGTGTTATTTCATTCCGTTATGTGTACGAAACCCCTGTAGGCCTTAGTGTATTCAGAAGTTCATCACATTTAATGCTTTCTTATGGCAAGTATTGTAAAAGCTTGGACCTAGAAGAACATAGTATTAACATATTTGTTATTTGTTGTGTTCATAATTAAATAAAACGGAAACCTTTCACACGAAGCATCAGGGTGCAGATGTCTGAATCATAGTGCTTTAACAGAAAATATTGAGAAATTGTACAGTATCTTACCTCTGGAATTAAAAAAATATTATTTGGAATATTAAGCATTCAAAGATTATCATAAACTATTATATATCATTTTCTTGACTTCTAAAATGATGGGAGATTAGTTTGGTTTTAGCATTCAAAGTAATGATGGTCTAATAAGACAGTCTATGTAAGCAAATCTCCAGAATAAAACTTGGAAATGTAAGTACTCAGCCAGCCACACCCCCGCCCCGAAAAAAAGAAATGTACCAGAATCCTGTAATTGTGACCTAGTAACAATTTCTTCTGGAGATTCAACATGAGATTAAAAAACCAGAAAAATTAAGCAATTATGCTAATTAACTCATTAATGTGGAAGTATTTTGTCATTCCAACCACA
>NW_010418912.1:5219-19348 GCF_000710305.1 Buceros rhinoceros silvestris
GTTAAAGCAGACAGGAATAAAGTGTGGTAGGAGACAGAAATCATCTGGTTTTAAAAAGGTAAATTTATGTAGTTTATGTCTTGTCTTCTAAAACCTAAGCACAGCACCAGCATTGCTTAATTTAATTTTATTTTTATTAATTAAGACTAAGTTGTTCATCATTCATAATCTGAGCCTTCCATGTTCCGTGTCCAGGAAGTCGTGACACCCAGCTGGGAGTGTTCCCCTTTCAAACAACTTGTCTCAGTAATCTTTCCTATCTAAGTCTACTTATTTAGTGAAAAGTTACTTTTCCTCATCTAGTGCGGTAGGAGCGTTCACACCAATGGTGCCGAGCAGAGCAGTCACTGACCAGCCTGCCCTTGGCATCTCCACTGCGGCTCCCGCTGCCTTTTGCCGCTGGGTGCACAGAAAGCAGAACCCATTGCCTGCTCTGGGCTTAGGGCAGCTCAGAGCCCAAGGCTACCACAGCGGAAACTGCACAACAGCTGGAGACTTGAAATGTTTGTGTAGCTCTGATGGGTTCGCTGCTTTTGTCTCCTCTTTATGGTGTAAGGTACATTGTGATTGTTTACAGACACTGAAGGATTGTATTCAGTTGTCCAGGGCACACAAACGTGGGTAAAGCAGACAGCGGTTTCACAAGATTGAGTAACAGGTAAGTGGCTGGATCATGTAACTCGGCTATTTTTGTGCTCAAAAGGAGCTCTTATTACCTTTAGGCATGATGTTAGGAGGAGGACGAACAGCTGGTTGTGAAAATGTGTTTAAATATTCCCAGGATGTTAATTTTTGTCAGATGGTAATTCTTTATGAGTCAGAACAAAGAGGACGTTTTAGAACACACTGCTAAGCTCTGTGGGGTTTACCCGAGCTGCAGACCAGTGCACCATGAAAAGTCTCTCTCCCCTATTAACAACACGTCTGAATTGACTATGTAAGCAAATGGACATTTTACAAATTCTGAATCTAGATAATGCCCATCTATTAACTTCAACTGATTAAATTTTATGTGCTTATTTATAGCTAAAATGTGTCCAGCGTACTGGGGTACAAAGTAATGATGGAGAAACAACCAGCCATGTGCACCTCTTGGAGCTTTCTTGCAGTGAAAGAATAATAACTGACCTGCAGTAATGAAAGCCACGCATTTAGTAGGGTTTTTTCGTTGCTTTGGAGCTTTGGTGTTTGAATTAACAACAACCTGAGAGGAAAGGGCCTTGAGAGAGAGCGAACTGGACACAGTGACAGGCTTTGCCAGAGCTGATTAAAGAAAGCCAGAAGTTTACATCATGATACCTTTGCTCTTACGCTCAATGAGGTAGCAATAATTGATGCATAACGTAACAAACTCAAACATGTATCAGTGAAGAACTATGGGTAAATTTAACATCATTAACTGGTTTCTAATTTATAAGTACTTGCATTATCATTTATACCATTTCATAATGATTCCTGTTGGGGTTGTTTAATTTAAAATGCACAAGTTTATGGAAGCATGGAAAAAAATCTTGAGTGTTTTTTGAGACCTCAGAATCTGTCTAGCTGAACCTTGATGGAATTTTAATTACATTCCGAAAAAATGTTGTATTTGTTGCAAGTTACATGAAATGCATGTATCTTTTCATAACTATTAGCATAACACTGATCATGAACTGAATAGCAGAGGTTTTTATTTATTTAGCATTCAAATAAGTTTTTCAAGAGTAACAGATAAATTTCACTGATACAATATTCACCAGACTGATCTACAACAAATGGCAGTGCTACATTTACGTGATTACCTGTGTTGCTATATTTACAATGTCTTCTTCACCAGAATTAGCGTTTGTTAAATGTGAATATTATGCCAATCTACTGGTACAGAGAAAAGCATGATGAACAAACAGCACAATTAGTAAATGAAGTGAGCATGTACCTGTATTACCCTTTATTATTGTTTACTTACTTTCTGATTTGTAAAATTTGCTGATTTGTAATCTGTTTCTCTGTGACTGCTGCTAATTACAAAGTCTAAAATTCATAATAATTAGTGCTTAGTACCAACGTGTGCTTGAAAATGGCTTGAAAGTTTATGATTCCTGGCCACTTGTTTGTCAGTACTTCATTACTGTAAGGCTGATTGCAGTGGAGTGGTTTCCTGAATGTAGGTCTCCTAGACACGTGCGACCTGTGGGATTTCAAACACTACACACTGCTTTCATTATCTGATATATAAAAACTACAAAATCTACGTAGCAGGGGC
Source organism: Buceros rhinoceros silvestris (assembly GCF_000710305.1). NCBI lineage: Eukaryota > Metazoa > Chordata > Aves > Bucerotiformes > Bucerotidae > Buceros > Buceros rhinoceros. The sequence goes on from NW_010418912.1 coordinate 7,465, forward strand.
TTAGCCACATACCAGAGAAGCCAAGTGACGTACTTCAACTGAAGCTGCTTACATCGTGTGTTCAAATTGTTGCTGTTAATTCTGAGGCACTTTTCTATTAACAAGCGGACATCAGATGTCAGCTAGTATTGTTAAAGGTTGCATTTAAACATTTGATGTTCTTCAGTTTTGGTCTTGATGACTTACTGTGAAGTTACTTAAATAGCCCTATTCATGAAAATATTATGTACTTGGCATATTTGTTTTCTTTAATGCTGAAAGTGAAGAATCGATCCTTTGCACATATAGTTTTGCTAATGACAAAGCGACTTGCAGAAATTTACCTTACATGAACTTTAACCAATAGAATCAGGTATTTTCCATTTATTGTTAATTACTTCATCAGTGAACACAGTTCACAAATACAAATGTAAGATTTTAGACATGGAACTCAAACGATACATTCCAAGAGTGGAAAGACGTTTCTGCTGATAAGAAATCTGTCATCAGTTTTTCTTCCTTCCCTACCTTTTTTCCCCTCTTTCCCACCTTCCTTTTTCCCATATAGACAGGCTATGGGACTCTCTAAGGGCTGGCTTGCTTAAAAAGGTTTTTTGATAATTAATAGTAAGATAAACCTGCTTTGTTCGAATTAGGCAAGGATTGAATTTTCTCTTTATCAGCTCATCTATGTTTAGGTTCACAGTGAGATCATATCCCTAGCTAGCACCGTAGGTCAGATAATCTTACTGATAGCAGCAGGAGCACGCACAAGTATCAACTCCCTGCATAATGTCATGTGACAATAAGCACAATCCTCATTCCACTCCATTGCTCTTAAATGTCTGCTGGATCAAATGATTCCTCTTTTCACACAGTACCTGTGGTGTGTGGAAAGCTGACTCCCAACTTGGAAGCTTTTTCAGTTTTTTTTAAACCTAAAAGAGTTTTAGCTACTGCTGGTATTTTTACTCTGTTTTGTTTAGGTTCTGCTCTGGGGTTTTGAAAGGTGTGTTGATCTCGGCACTTGTGCCTTAATCTCTGATAATCATTCCCATTGCTTTGCTAGCCCATATTCCTCAGCAACTTTGTCTTTTTGCTTACTGCAATCATTAGCACTAGCTTTGGGAGTATTTGTTAATTAGGTTTGTGAGTTTTTCAGGACCAGGCAGCATCAAAAGAGCTTATTATCCCATCATCACAACTAAAGGATTGCTTTTGAACACCCTGTTTTAGTCAGGATTGGAAAGAGCCGTACTCCAGATGAAGACAAAACCCTGTACCTGAGACCCTCTGATTCCTGAGCAAATCCCAAGTAGTGGGTCAGCTCCCTGACCATTGTGGCAATTGAGAAATGTGTCCAACCTGCAGCATCACACTACCTGTTTTCCAGAGAGCCCTAACACAGCTATTGCCATATATTCATGTTCTTAAGGAAAAGATCTCCTTGGTCTAGATCTTCACCTCCCCTCAGTGCTTCATAAGTGCCTTCCAAGGCTACTTCTCTAAGAACTCCTCAGCTACTTGTGCTCCATAAAAGACGGGACTCCAGCCTCACTTCAGTTCCACATTTGGAACCACCTTGTGTGCTTCTCAAACTATATCCACAAGATCTTTGACCATCTGGTGACCTTTATCAGATTACTGCCCAAAGATTTTTGCCAGAAGTTTGACACTCCAGTTATTGAGGGTCGTATGTCATCTAGAACAATCCTGCAAGCCTTACTTGATGCAGCAGGGACAGCAGTCTGTGCTTTCACCTCCTCCTCATTTCTTAAGACAATTTTCTTGGCTTTTGTGTTTCCAGGAAGAATAAAACAATTCTAAAGAGATTCTTTAGCATTCATCGAAGTTATGGACCACGAAGCGGGGTGTGAGCTGGAACATCGTACCAGAAGCAAGCAGAAGTGGTAGGAAATAGCTTTCTCTTCTACTGGTTGTTTAGCGAAATTTTGCCCTTTTTTGAAGAGTAGACTTTTTGTGGCTGAGTCTGAGCAACATTATTATTATTAGAAAATTCTTCTAATTACCCGTTCTTCCAGGTCTTTGCAACAGATGCTTCCTTTCTTGGGTAGAAATTGTCCTTGGGTAACTTGAGATTGGAAGGAGGTGTGCTGTCCTCCCCAGAAGCATGTTTCTGCTAGCAATCTGCCTGGGTTCTTGAACGAGCTGGAAAACATTAGGTCATTTCAAGCATCCATGTTACAAGCAGGAAGTGAGTGACAATGTTCTGGAGACTTTTCTACAAGTATGTGGTTAAGCAAGACCTATTCTTCCCATGGATGTGAATAGTGTCTTCCAGACCCTTTTCGTAATCAACTGTTAAAGGAGATGGATGCATTCATGTCAGCCGTGCATGTGTTTTCTAATCTTCACAGTTGATTTGAAAGATTAACTACGATAATGATGATCATTCTGATAGCTAAGGATTAACATAAAGCAGATCTGATACCATTTCAACTTTTCTGTTGAACTTCTCCGTTCAACTTCATTACTGAAGTCTTTTTTTTTAAATGCCCGGATAATTTTTTCCCCTTCAGATAAATACTCTAATTAATAGAATAATAAATTAAAAGCAAATTTATTTGGCCAAGCAGACTTAATTTGCCATGTGATACACAAAAAAACCCAATTTTCCTTTCCTTGGCGTCATTGTGTGCAATTCAGCTCTATTTCCTGGATAGTGCTGGGTTCCTCTATCAGCTCAATCTATCTGACAGCTGTTTCAGCGCTGCACTTCCTGGCTGGTGGCTTCTTTGGTTTTGTTAATACTGTAATTATTGTATCTGGAGAGGTTTGTTAAATTTTTTTTCTCCCTTATGTACTAGTTTTCAAGTAGGATCTAACTATGAGTTGTTTCCTCTGTTTCTGAACACTTTTTGAGTGGTCAGAATTGGTACTTGAGCTTTGAAGTGCTTGTGAATGTTAATCACAGGTCCTTCACAACTTACGCTCGTCTTGGAAGGAGTGTGCATTAAGATGCAAGAATACATGCAAAGCCAGGCGTATATTAAAACTGCTATAAACTATTGCATGAAAAGACTTTTAAATGGTGATATTGATATGTGTAGGTGCGACAGTGCAGCTTAAGAAATGGCATTTCCTGAGCTGAGAAACATTCTATGAAATTCACATTCATGTCACTTTGTACAAGTCATTGTATCATGGGTTCATTCCTGGCTAGAAACCAGAGGAAATTAAATCTGATGCCAATGCTCAGAAGCCTTTTAAAGGAGAGGTAAACCCCTCCTAAGCAATGGAGTACTGCTGTCATTTTACTTGTATGCTACACTTGCACAACGCTGTGTTATTAAAACATTTTGAAAAATACAAATGTGCATAGTAAAGTTGCTATTCTGTCAATTCATGTTACATTTTTAATTTTCTTTCCATCTTTGTTGCTAATGAGATTTGGGTACAAACCCAAAAGACCATTCACAAATACGTTGCTGCAGGCTGATACCCAGTATCTAGATTAATCCTTTAAGTTCACAAGGCAGATGGTATGATATGAAATTTGGAGATACACACACATACCCACCACTTTTCAATAACAGCAGAAATAAGCTATTTTTATATATACTTTCTTAATTTGATTTAAACTTGACCATACTGACTTCATGCTCAAGTCCTAAGTTAAAGTGTAGCTATGCTGAAGTCAGTGAAAAAAAATCGTTGATAATGATGTAAAGATTGTAACTCAGAAACTGGAGGTTAAAATTCAGGTTGAATATATTCTAAAGAAATGTTTAGAGTTTGATTTGCATTAGAAATGTAAATTTCTATTGATACCACTTCAGTAGAAAGCTATATTATGAAAGGGCAAGCTGTGTACCTGGGTGAAGATTGGTAATTATGTTCTTTTATTTATTTTATATATACTTCTTAAATTCAAAACCAGCTGTGCAGCTGTGTGGACTATGTAGTGATATGCTAATAACTACTATGGAGATTTTTAGATACGCACTAGCTAGTTTCAAGGCAGGGTCATACTGAGGGGGACTGGAATTAATTTGGAGCCCTTCAGGCCCAAGTCACTGAATCCTTCCACGCACAGGGCTTAGAAGCCAAGGGTTGCAGCAGACACTCTGGATTTAGAATTATCCTTATATCAGTGGAATTTGTTCATAATTCAAGCATGGACGAAGCGCTGTCTAAGCTCCGTGATCTGTCAGAACGATGCAGACAATAGACATGACGCTGCCAGAAGCTCTCTCACATTTGTCAGGACAGGCTTGGATTTCTGCTTGCACTGTTGTTAGCTGAGGAATACATGCAGTAAAGATGGCAGCGCCAAATAAAATCTGTACCGTCAAAGCAGGGTTCTGCTGTGGAAATCCATGTAGCAAAATTAGGAGCTTGGCAAACAGGAAAAAAACCTGGCTGATGACAGCAAGGCTTTGTAAGACTAACGCTTGCTTGAACATCTGTTTTTTCCTGCCTATTAGTTCTGTACTGTAGTCTTTCCTAATCAAACACTGAATCCATGCTAAGAATGGACTGAGCCAAGTTTTGAAAAATGTGGTCCACAAATACCAGAATTGTTGTCTAAATAGCAACTGACTATTACAGTAGGTTTAACATTCCCGTAGAACTTGAAAATGCCTGTAAAGAGAAGTGTCACAGAAATCCTTAATGTCTTGCCAGTCATTCCTAGGGGCTTCTTTCTCTCTGTTTTTTTTTTTTAAGTACTTAGTTTAATGGCTTCTGGCAAATTTATTTCTGTATGTGAATGTATTTCCATTTTTCAAGCAATTTTGGCAATAAAAAATGTGGCAGAAACATTGTGAATGTTTTACTGTGTGATCTACATATAAGTACTCATTTTAAAATATTTATGGAATATAAATGCATAACTAAGAAGGTAATCCTTTGTCTAGCCATTAATTTAATATGACAATAATGTCTGTCATAAGAAAATGGGATCCATTAGTGGTCTCAAGGATTACAAAGGCTTTATTTCTGTATCACTCTATCTGTTATCTCCAATCTGTGCTGACAATTATACTTAATTCTTTGATAGGTAGAAATTTTGAAAAATTTCATCACTAATATAACTGATATATTATTCATTCATGAGCTTGTGCATCATTCATAAATGTGTGTCTCAAAATGTTATATATCCACTGCTGAATGTTTGATGATGCTTTGGTTTCGATTCAGGTATACTCAGTCAAAAATATGAATCAACAGTAGCATTAAATATATTTGAAAGAGTTTATGCAGCTATATGCACACTGAAATTGATCTTTTATTCTCAGAAACTTAAAATAACTGCCATTCTTTTTCATTGAAATGAAAAGCTTAGCAGATTTTCATATTCCTCCACTAATATATTTCGTAATACTCTCATAAATTATAATAGTTCTTCAGTTATTTTTTGATGACTCAGACACTACTATGTACACCATTTAAATCATAATTTCTAGGCTAGTAAGCAATTTACAGCTCAAACTGTATTTTTCTTGTACGGTTAATGTATATTATACAGAAACCCTTCCTCACTCAGAACAGAGAAATAAATTTCAGGTCCAGGAAATAACTAGCAATAATATCCATGTGAACCCCTCTCTAAATATATTTTTGTTTTATTTAAACAAGAACTTACAAATATAAACTATTTCCATGACCAGGATATGCTACAACAGCTCTTCTGTGTTGAAGCTTGTGCCTCTTGTTTGTTCCAGAACCAGACAGAAAGAGCCAGACTCTTTTCTGCAGCTCTCATTCCGCAGGGATTATTTTAGCTGGCTTTCAGCACTGCCTGGTCTTTCGCAGTCAGCTCTGATGATCAAACAAGGTTAGTTGCCCCGAAGGCCTGTCCTGAAAAGGACAATTGCTGTCACTTCACAAAAGCTGTGGATTTTAAAAAATTAGGAATCGGCTTGAAAAATTTGTGTAGTTAACATTTTTCATGACAAAACATTCCAGTGTTTTAAATTGGTCAGCAGTTTGAAGAAATGTTTAAAAATGCCTTTGGCAAGATGAATGCAAGGCTGTCACAGAGAAAGACATGTCTGCACCTCTACAGAGAACTTGCAAAAGAGAAGGAAAGGAATTTGCCATCATTTATAGAGACAAGTTATTTTTTCCTATTTGCAGTACTAAATACAAAACGGAGGATTCTTCTTTCTTTGTGAGCTCTTCCGAGATCGTCTTTAAATGAGTCTAAAGGCCAGTGTGTACATTTACAGCAGCTAGTCAAATCTTTCCCCTCAGTCTTAACTAGTTGATGAAAATGTCATCAAATATGACCAATGTTGTAAATGAATGCTTACAATTAAGTAGTCTTTTCACCTTATATCTATGAATGAAAAATTTAACACCTGCATTAAATCCAAATATAGACTGTTCATGCTGTAGAGAGAATAAGACAGTTCTCAAAAAAAGTCAAAATGTCCAGTCCTGAATGTATTATGACAATACCCAATTTAATCCAAGTAACATTGTTTTGATTAAACCAACCCATGTACATGAAGCTGAAAGGACTAAGGGTGTTTGGGCTGTTATTTGAACCTAGTTTAGTTGTAGAGATTAAGATCCAGGTTTGTGGCATTGAAATCAAAAGTCACAAATCACTGACTTGAGAAGTGTAAGAGGCACATGAAGCGAAGTGGTGATCAACCGCGGTGACCTGAGACTAAACCGGGTGTAAATGTAGTCCAACCAAACACAGCACATGGTGCTGAAGGCTCTTCGCAAACAAATGTGATTGCCATTTCTGCCCTCCAGTATTTGTAGTGGACAAGAAGACAATTTTTTGGTGTTTTGCAGTTTGTTTTTGTTTTGTTTAATAGGGGAAGGAAGAACACCACTGTTTTAAAGTCTGTATTCTGTAGTTCATTCTCCCAATTCTCCTTTTTAAGAGAGTCTTGCACTCTGTTCCAGAAGGTATCCACCCCTTCTCATGTTGGCCTAGATGATCATCAAATGGACATTCAGTGTACACTACAAGAAAGGGAGCTAACCGTACAAATTAAATTCCTTCTGTCTCAAGATTTTGCTGACCTTAGTTTCTTACAGCGCCCCACATTTCATTTAAGTAGGGATAGCATTGTTATAAAACCTTTGAGAGTTAGGTGCCTAATGCAGCTCTCTTTGTCACCACATGTTCTTGCCTGTGCCACCTACCCTAGGAGCAGTCTGACTTTTGCTTGGCTGGTGAGCTTTGCTTCACCCTTCCTCTTTAGCACAAAGGGTACCTTCGAGTCTCCTGAGGTAATACTGACCACTCCTTTCCCAAATAGTAACAAACTCCCAACGATTCCTAGAATTAAGCAGTGGATTTTTTTTTTTTGAGGAAGATTGAGATTAATAGATAACACACCTACTCTTATACGTGAACAGCTACTCAGTGTGGGAAGCTACATGGCATGAGGCATGGAATACACGCCAAAGAAATTAGAGAATGTGAATGTTACAGTCACGTGCCCATCCCTACTTGCTCAGCAGTGGCAATACTGCTATTGGCAAGGAACCACTTGTCCATCTCACAGGAGCGGGTCTGTGATCTCCCCGGGACCTGACCTTCCCCTTCTCCAAGGGGACGGAGATGCTGCCTTCCTTTAGTCTGTCCCTTACTCTGGCACAACTGAGTTTCTTGGTTTCTTTCTCCGTTTGCATCCTGCTGTGCCTAGGTAGCACAAACCCTGCAGTCCCTGGGCATGTTGCCACTGCCCCCAGGTTTTTTTACCAGAAAACTCCGTACGGCTACAGGAGTACAGCGCACAGCAACACAGCGGTTAATGCAGAGTGGCGGTGAGGGCTATCCCAGAAGGGGACGTGGTGGAATGTTGTTTCAGCAGAAGAGGAGGCATAAAGGCCCTGCCTTTCAGTTCCTGTATATTAATCTCTGCAGAGCAATGCCTGTCATCGCTCAGATGTCAGATGCTGTTTATAACTGCTCTGGAAACATAACATAGGACAAAATAGTATCATTAATTTCTCCCGAGACTGTTTTAGGTTAGCTATTTTTTCACTGCTGTGTTTAGTTCAAACATTGTATCAGCAGTTTTGTAAGGTGGTTTTGTTTGTGGATTTGTCCGGTTGCTCTCTCAATACATGACCAAAAGCCCACGATGTGTCCAGCTGCAGAGGTTTCCACAGCACAGGTATGGCATGTCTCGGGAAGTGCTGCCTTTCTTTGCTTGGACCTGCTGCTGTTAATGACACCCCATACCAGTGCTGGCGGACAGCGAGAACCATCCAGTTGTGATTTGGCGAGCGTTCATCACCTGTCCTTGTTTATCTGTTACTTAGACTGAGGATTCCTACCCTTTACTGTCATTCTTTATATGAAGCTATTCCATAGCTTGAGTCATTCTTTCCTCTTTTCCCGGTGCCTTCAGTACTGCCACATCGTTTTTAAGGTGGGAAACGGGAACCACAGCCAGAACTCAAGCCTGCATGGTGTCAGATGCAGTATGGATTTATACAGTCGCATGGTGATGCTTTACATTTGTTCCCCTCTCTAGTAATTCCTAACAATTCCAAGCACTTAATTGGGCCGTCACTGAGCACTGAACATGTTTTTGTAGAGCTATCAGTTGGGTATTCGTTTCTCTGAAGTGATCCTGGTTATCAGGTAACTGTGAAACTGAAAGTGAGAAAAAACTATTTTCTCCTAACACAGATGTTTTATAAGTAGATTATTTAAATGTGAGGATAGTTTTGGTTTTACTTTTCAGACCTGTAGGCTTTTATATTGTGATTTCTTGATGTGACATTGATTGCTGCTTGCCATTCACCTTTTTCTCTACAATTAATTTTGTATTTCTTTAATCCCCTTTTTCTATTAATTCAAACCCTCTACAGAGCTATGCAAGCATATCTTGATACCGGTGATAGGACTGTTACCAAAGAAAACATTTGATGTGCTTTCCTATAACTTTTATTATTATAAAATTAATACCTGTGATGTGGGTAATTGGGATAGTTTTGTAGACCTTTAATGATGGATCAGATCCAGCAGTGGCAAAATCAGTGTGAAGTTGTGTTGTATGTTGTCTCATACCATGCCTTGGAGAACACAGCAGTTTAACCACCGTGGGCACTCAGCACTGTTTTCTCTGCTGTGTCTATCAACTGTCTCTGTGTTACCATAGCCTTTTGTCGTGGATTTTTATCTCCTGCGAAGCTGTCTAAAACTGTCGGGTCGCTCTGCGCAGGCCTCTGTACCACCATTACATACAGCTAGGTGACATCTTCTCAGGTGCAGAGGTCAGTGTAATGCTTATGCATACTTTAACTTTACTGATACTCCCATTTAAGGCCTTCATTCAGATTTTCTTACAGCTTTGGATGACTGACAAACCGCTGACTGCACTAATTTCAGTAACTGCCATATTTGGGCAAAATATATGTCACAGCTCCCTTCCTGAGACGGAGCCTTTGTTATCTGAAAAAGAGCTACGTGATTTCGCCTTGTTCACGCCTTTCTCTCCTTTTGCCTTTAAGTATTACGCTCTTGGTTCAAATACATCGATGAGGAATAGGCTGGGTGCTTTTGCACACCAACGCACTGAGATGCAATCAGAAGCAAGTGCGAAGGCGCCGGCTTTAGCCCTGTCCACAGAGGGCTCATGTTGAGCCGAAAGGGCAGGCAGGAGCATTCCGGGGGAAGTGAATGACTTCCTTCCACGGTAAGCATTTCCCCTTGCGGGGATTATTCCTGTCGCTGACATCCTCGTGCTGCTGCCCGGGGAATACAGGAACAGCAGTGCTGCCTGAAGCTCCGGAGAGCAGCTGCGACTCCACTCCATGCCACCCTTCCCGCTGTCGCATGATCTGAAGCAGTTTGCTTTAGAATAAATTTTTAATAGCACGACATCTGCTTAGTTTCATTTGAAGCATATTTTTCTATCCATGTAATAAAGGAAAAAAAATTGCTCAGGAAAATTCTTCAGTCATTATTTAATAAACCTATGCAATAGGTCATAGAACTTCCAAAGTTCTTAATTTATAGAGCTTTCACCAGTTTTCTATGTGAAGTTTGACAAATCTTGCCTTTTTATCACTAAAACCGTGGTTCCTAACAGTACTTGCTGAAAGTATTCAGAACAATAGAGTCTTGGCATAGTTCAGCGTTCTGTCAAAACGAGCACACTTCTGCCAAAAGAGGGGAAATATCTGCCTATTGTTCTGTTACTGTAGGTGGCGTAAACGGAACTTGAGGGAGTCCCTTATTGCTGTAGGAAGTTGTTCCGGAATGGAATTGTAGTAGAGACCTCAGGAATATTTACTGAAAGTTCAGGGAAACTTCAAAGCTGTTCATCTCACTTAATAAAATGTTTATATATCCTGTTTCAGTGCACACCGGTGTCGAAGAAAGGAAGTTATTTCAGATCACATGAGCTTTTATTAATCAGAAAGCTTAAAAATAACAAGTTAGATAATTTAAATCAGTCTGTTTAGATTTTTTTTTTCCTAAACAAGACTGTGGCCCTCTCCAGGGAAAAACAAAAAATTCTGCAGTAAGAGAAATGTGTCATTGGTCCTGCTGCAATCAAAAGGTGATAGAAACTAGTTTGACTTCAATGACTGTGACTTCAGCAGATGGATACTTGTTTAAAAAAACAAAACCTGTGAACACAGTATTAATTTATTCTCTTTGGTCTTAATGCTTGAGTCATGCAACCCTATAGATGGATCCTATATACTACAAGTTCTCGTAGTAATTTTTAACTCACTCTAAGTTACAATATATAAAAATATTTTATATTGTCCAAAACAAAAGCTCCAGTAAGCACTTAATTTTTATTAAGCACTTGCAGGTTTTTTATCTTTTTTTTAAAGCAAAAAGACCCAATTAGAAATTTCATCACTTCTTAGCTGTAATTAAGACACAGTAATATTTTTCTGATTCATATTAGTGCTTCTCATTTAGCTTTATATATTTTCAGAGACTTCCTGTACTCTTGGGTTTTTTTCAGAACAGAAACGTAAGAGGATTTCCAGTCTGCTACATCTGACTGTTGTGGCTCTTGTGTTACTCCTGCCGAGCTGCCTCCATCTGTCCTTTCACCCTGAACTGCTTCAGCTCATAAGCTTTGTCGCTGGGACATTGTATGAAAACGTAACTGCAGTTTGGGGAGCACGGCACTTCACAAACCACAAGCTTGTGCTAAAAGGGCAACGACTGACATCAGCTGTTGGAGAGGCTTCAGAGCAGGTCAGATTGGACTCTGTAGCCTCCTGAAGCAAGAGGTCCCCTTCGCAGGCTCACTGTCCACGCCAGATGGTGTGATGTGGGTGCGGAGATACCCTTTCTCGACAGCGGTGGATTTTACTGGGTGGAAAAAATAAGCGTGGGGAAGAACAGTACAAACCCAATACTGACGGGTTCTGCAGTTCCTCTCCAAGTGTCTGTGCGCATCTGTGCACGCAGTCTCTGCGCAGCCAGCACACACATTCTCACAGCTGCCTCAGAGGCAGCTTTTGTGCGGTTGGCAGTGATAGGTTTTCATTTCGACCAGTGTTTAACTGACGGATTTTATCCATACGTATCTCACCCACAGCTAAGATTTTCGTGCCACCTAAAGCACGTTTGTTCGTTCTCATGCTCTCTCCGCGCCCCGTGCAGAACAAGGGGAGTTTTCCCATAGCACAAAGGCGACGCAGTGAGGGGCACATGTATCCTGGCTGACGTCAGCGCCGTGGCTTCGGCCGCCTGAGAACGCTGCGGCTCTTTCGAGAGCACTCAAACGGCTAACGGTGAGTTAACCGGTGACAAAGAGAAACCAAGGTCCCATTCCACTGGGCGAGTCCTCCTCAAGTAACGCCACTCGCGTGCCGCAGGCGGGAACGGTGACCGGGCTGCGCGTTCGGAGGAAGGGGAGGCCTGGGCGGCCCGGCAGGAGCACACAAGAGCTGCCTGCGCCAGAGCACGGGCTCCACCTGCTATCGC
>NW_010418913.1:0-822 GCF_000710305.1 Buceros rhinoceros silvestris
GCAGCCGGGAGACCCAAGGAGGGCGTGGGGGGCGGCAGCCCCTCGGGCCCGCAACGGCCGATCTGCCTCTCCGCGGAGCCGGGCCCAGGAGCGGCCGGGATGGAGACGGGGCGCGCTGAGGTGCCGTGGCAGCCTGGCTTGGTGGAAAGGCAAACAAGGTAGTTTGGCATCTTACAGCCTGCTCGATACTGTACATTTGGGGACAATTTGCACCCTCCCTTCCCCCATCCATCCATCTATCCATACACTGCCACCGGCCGATCTGCCTCTCCGCGGAGCCGGGCCCAGGAGCGGCCGGGATGGAGACGGGGCGCGCTGAGGTGCCGTGGCAGCCTGGCTTGGTGGAAAGGCAAACAAGGTAGTTTGGCATCTTACAGCCTGCTCGATACTGTACATTTGGGGACAATTTGCACCCTCCCTTCCCCCATCCATCCATCTATCCATACACTGCCACCCCCACCCACTTTCACAAATGCGATAAAACGGGGTTTTAATGGGTTAATTGACTGGAGCCGCTATCATGTTTAAACACCTGTTTCTGAAAAGAGATTCAGCCAAAACCCGTCCCCTCCCTGATCGATAGATGCACAACCTTGCTCCATTGCCTGTTGATCGACCCCAAACACCACCGGCAAATAAGAGAGGAAAAATCCATTTCACCCTGTAAACATCCCGATACTTTATGGCAATAGGGTGAAACTGTATGGCCACCTTGGAGCTGGGGAGGGAGAGTAAGACCCCGTAACGGACCGACCCAGGCAGTCCTAGTCCCTGGGAGTTTCTTTTCGTGGAGACTTTACTCAGTGAGGCTGGGCACAGCCT
>NW_010418913.1:988-1310 GCF_000710305.1 Buceros rhinoceros silvestris
CCCGGCAGCTGTCACCTTCACAGGGGACCGGATCCAGGGATCCCCCGTTCCCTGGGAAGATGGAGTCGGGCTTAGCCAGGCTGCATTAGCAATTGTAAGAGCCCATTTGAATGCTCGCTCCGAGGGGCAGAGATTAAGCAAGCATTAGTTGTAATAGCTGAGGGCTGCTCTGCCTATTGATTTCCCTTTTTTGGCAGTTTTAATACAGCCAAGACCGTCGGTCAGTCACAGCGAAATTGATTCTTTGCCCAAGACACCTTTCACTAAATGGCACCCGCGCACGGACATGTTAATTTTTGAACGTGTAACCGGAGCGAATATT
>NW_010418914.1:0-9233 GCF_000710305.1 Buceros rhinoceros silvestris
TTATATATAAATAATCGCTTGCTACCCACTTGACACGCCTGAGGAATGCTCTGGATAAGCTCTCAAAGACAGCCCAAGGCAGTGGAGGTCCTTTCTAGAGAAACTGTTGGTTTACCCATAGCTGGACAACACTCACTTGAGTCTCTCTTGCTCCCTGCCTCCCTCTCTCTCCACCTACTCCTACAGTGATGTTGTATCTGAGACCTCCAAACAAAAGCCAGCTCATTACACCTAACACAAAGAAACAAATCACAACGATACTTTCATTTTGATACTACATACACCTACATTTCAGCCTCCAACTCCTTCATACTAATCTGCTAATCCTATATAATGTTGACTTCCCAAGAGGGTTGATTATGCTAATCAGGATTTCTGAAGGATCTACACATGATCCTATATTTACTTTTGAACTCTGTCAGAGTGACAAAGGGAATATGTCACCACTGAGCTGCTGCTGCTGCATTTTCTCTGGATTACGAGTCAAGCACCAGCGCTGTCCAAATCTATAGCCACCCAAACGTGTCTCTAGCAGGCAAACCAACGTATTTAGGATCATCTTTTCCCTGCAGATGAAAGGGCGACTGCAACCATCTACTGGGAGTTTCCGGGAGTACCTCCACCCTGTAATACTTCTACCACACCCGTGATTTAAAGATCTTTCAACTTTCCAAACCAAATGTATGACCTAGATCTGAACTTCAAGAAGCATCAGAACAAATCAGTAAATTCAAGAAGTACTAACTGTACTAAATGGAGGGAAGACCCACAGAACACACAGAAATGGACAGTCACAAAGCTATCCAAAAAGCAGTAGAAAAGCACATCTAAGATCTGAAACTGGCATACTTTTTTTTTTTTTTAAATTTCTCTCATTCATGCAACGAATTGTACTATGGTTTTTTTGGCATATGGTATGCTGTGTTACACTTAAGGGAAGGCCTCTATCTTTATTTTAAGCTAGGGCTTTAAACAGAATCACCACATACGATGTGCAGAGGAGGGTTTTGGTTCAGCGGCTTAAAACCTATACAAAGGAGATTGCAAGTCTGCAACAGTCCTTGGGTTTCCACATGTCGACATAATCAGGAACATAATGCTGCATCATTACCCACATGGAGAATGTTCTGTTTTAGAGTCAGCCAAAGCATCAGTGTGTCTGTGGGATCTCTGGGAAACTACAAGTCAAGTTTGTAGCCCTGGTAAAACCCCACAGTAACCAATCCCTCCCTTCCCCGCGAATCTTCATTCAATCCTTTCCAGACAGCAGGAGCCTTCCCAGCTTGGACGCCATCTCCCTGCCCTGCAGATGAGCATCAGGGCCCCGTGGGAGCCGCCTGGCTTCAGAGCAAGCCAGCAGCCTGCAGAAAAGGCAAGAGCATGCGTGTCCTGGGCCTTAGGGACCTCAGCGAGAGCCGTAGGTTGCCGAGCACTTTGTGAGCAGTTTCAGGTTCATGTGATCAGATTCCACAACACCCACAGACTCACTGGAAAAAAAACTGCAGATCAAAAAAGTATTATTGTGTGGGCCTCATCTACTGCAGGAAAGGCATAACTGCAGCTGAGGTGTAAACTGACTCTGTGCAAATACTTCACTTCCAAAGAAGAAGAATCAAAGCAATACAGGATTTCTTTCTAAATATAAAGCAAGGATCCACACAAGGGCTTTACCTTGTTTTGTAACTGATGCGCATTCCAATTTTGCAGAACAGACTTTAGAGTAAAGTGCAAAAGACACTCTGCACCATACTCACGTGGCCTTCCTGGGGCACGTCCGCATCACCTCATTCCAGAAATGCAGGGACATACTTCATCCACAGATGCACTTCTGCAGCTGAGCACAATCCACTCCCCCAAAATGGGAGGAAAAAAGGACCCAAAACTACACAGACAGCACAAGATTCCAGAGTGCTGAGAGGAGAAACAGCCACTGCAGAAGAGCTATTCTGGCCCCACATAGCCCCAGGACGTAATGTTTTTGTCTTCTATACCCAGCCCCTCCAAACTGAGCCCCTTTGTCACCAAGAAAAAACATCTCTTCCAAATAACCCTGCCCCCACTACACAGCAAGCTTCGGTTCCTGCAGCTCTGTGGATTCTGAAATATAAAGAAAAAGTGAAATACTGAGTTTCTTGACGACAGGAGGAAAACATTAAACGTAATGAGTTCACAACTTGTCCCTTCCCAACTGCTCAGTGTAGTGAGCTCAACACCACCAGGAATTCCTGCAGAAGTGAAAACTATGTCCAAGTACCATTTTTTACCCATCCATTGACTCCAACACAGATCTGATGACGTGTTTCTTTCAAAGTTTACAAACCAGGAAAGGTCTATAGCTTCAAATTTTGAATTTGCCATTGCTAAATTTAAGCCCGTCGGCCTTGTTGCAGATTATTACATAAGCCCAACTGCTTATCCCCCTGCACGATAGTTACTTTTGACCTAACCAGGCTTAAAGCACATTTCTTGACCCCACTTTCTGCTGCCAGCCTGAAAGGAAGCAAATACCCAAGAAGAGAGGATTAAAGGAGATACAGGAATACTTAAGAACAGAGAATAGCAGACTACAGATTTGCTGCTTCTCTGTACCATATTATTGTTCCAGCTTAATCTGAGATGGGTAGATCAGGTGAGGGACGTTTGGTCACACAAGGGCATGGGTTCTATCCACAAGCCACCTTCATAATAACAGCAGTGCTGCTGACTGCTGTTATAGGTCGGTTTAAAGAAAGCTCCCACTTGCCTGCATGTTCTTCCCACAACTCGGAAGAGGCACTAGACAGAAACAAAAGGCTCACTGCATCACAGATTTATTTACAACAGACGGGCAGAGCAGCGGGCAACAGAAAATGAAAAACAAGGATGAATGCCTCTCCACAAAATGGAAACTATCCTCTCACAAACAGGCAAGGACATAAGTTAGGTAAAACAAAGAGGAGCATTTCAGAATTTCAGGTGATTTTTTTCCCCCCCTCTCTACACAGCTATTTCGACAGCCCAAAGATGAACAATTTGATACTCTTTACGTAGCCCTGACACAGACGTAGCAGGCCTTGTGGCTGCTTCTACATTCTCCCTTTCCCCCAGTATCAAAAGAATCAGTCACCGTCAGAATCCATCCAGCATTGGTTTAGGTTTACGTGCACTCAGATGCACTAATGTATTTTGACACAAACCAATATTTGGTGGAATTATGTTTTTTTTCCTTTACATTCATCTATTAAACACACCTCTTGCAGTCAGGGAAGTATTACATTACAATACAGGCAGCGGAGCAGGGAGCATCACTGACCAAAGTCCAAACATTTATTTTACCTGCAGATTTATTGTAAAAGCTGTGAAGCATCGAATAAACACGTCCACTATCTCAAAACTCCTTGAGCCAGGCCAAGCCAAAACAAAAACACACACCAGTCCTAAGAAACTGGTGATAAACTCAGTTGTGATGCAGTAGCCGAATTGAGCCATTGTAAAAAGACACCTTTGGGGTTGGTATTTGTTTGTTTTGTTTTCACTCTCCCACTTGCATTATAGATGCGTTGCAGAAAGCACAGAACTGAGCAGACAGCAGTATGCCAAGACATAACGCCAGTGGGGAGAGGAAACACCTGATCCAAGTTATCAAAGGACAAAAATCCACTATCCTGGCAGGTCAAAAACAAGCTGCTCCCTGAAAACAGGTACCTGTGTACTGGTGTCTGGCCAAACTATCTCAAATCACTGCTCAGCAAATCTCTAGTGCACATGTCTGGCAGTGCTGAAATGACTCGACCTCTCATTTTTACTTCTGTCCAACATTATGCAATCTTTTTGCTACTGCGGTAATGAGGGCAGCTCCCTTCCCACTTCCATCTTCAGAAAGCATGAAAGTCACGTCACACTGAGGTGCCAGCTCCTTCACCGTCTCCCGCAGGACACTGGAAAAACTGAAAGGAAAAGGAGAGAAGAACAGGACATTTTAGCAGCTGCCTTCTGGTCTGAGAACTTTATCTATTAGCGAGGAACCATAATCTCAGCCAACATTTTCCACTGGTTCCCCATAGCATCCTTTTCTGTTTGTTTTTCCTCCTATTCATGAAAGAGACAAATTCCTGTACAGTCAGATTTTAGTTTCTATTTCTCCACTTCAGTTATGTTCAGCACTATGCCAGATACCCCCCTTGCCTTTAGAGATTGTGGAGGAGGCTCTCTTCTCCCAACTCAAAAGCTAATGCATCTACTTCTAGGCCTTGCTTAGAAAGTGTTGTTTCAACTCCAAAACCTCATCACAGCTTTCCATCTGATATTGCAGAAATCCCCTGTTGGTGTATTTTTCTAGCAGAAATTAGAACTATGAAAATATGCTACTCTCTCTGGGAAACTTAGCAGCCGAAACCCAGCTGCAGTACTATTGTGTGGGAAATACTATCTCTATTGGCCTTGTTTGTTAACTCTAACCAAAACACTAACCACGTGGGAACTAACCCCTTTTATCCAATTATAGTGCTTTAAGAGCTGTGCGCTGTCTGTGTAACAGAGTCACTATCCAATCACCATGTAGCTAGTCGAGTGGACAAGAGTCTATAAATTGGGATGTATTGTAAACAATAAACGGGTCTCGCTACACACCATATTGGCGTTTGAGCGACTCGTCCCTGCTCCGGAGACGGGCCTGTTTCGTGTCGCGACAATCCCCCCAGAATAAAAATAAATATTAGAAGAGTAAGTTCACTCAACACCTCTGAGAAAAGAGCCTCCCAAAGGCAACTGGACTTGGCTTTGCAATTTTTGATCCTTCGGCTAGGCAAGGGAAACAACAGGGTGCAGGGAAACGTGTTAGATTTTCATCCATTCTCTCCGTTTTTATCATGTCATCTGAAAGCTGGTACAGCTCATTATGTTTTCACAGAGGAAATAAGCAAACAGCAAAGAGAAGTGGTACCAAAGTACTCACTGTGGATGGAGCTTGTACAAAGTCCCATCTACTCCAACGGTGGTTTGCAAGTGCTCCACGCCTCGGTTTTCTCTCTTCTTCTCTACAATAGCTGCCAGTCCTGCCCCACAGAGCTGGGCAGCTCTTTTTGAAACAGCTCCACACACCTCTTTCACAATGATACTGTCATCACACGTGCTGTCCAGGCCGAGCTGCTGCAGAATTCGCCGGACCTGGAGGAGGGCGAGCCGGTCGCTGTGCAAAGGGAAGAACAAGCAGCAGCAAGGCATTAGGTGAAACTTGGGCAGGCATGTGAATGGAAGTTGTACAGCTGAAACTGCCATGATACAAAGGAAATGGGGCTGCTTCGCAAACTTGAACACTCTCCAATTGTTTTAAGGCAGATTCTAGTCTGAATTCAGATTGACAGCTTGCTCCTGGTATGTCCTTTGCTATGTTAGCCTGTATTTCCAGACGGCACAAGCAGTAGTCACACAGCGAACTCCCAAAACCATGAGGGAGCTGAGCCAGATCAAGCTCCTGACTGTGTTAGTTTTATTCTCATGGCTGAGACACAACCTGCCAAGGTTTTCAACAGAAAAAAGGGTTTCAAATAGCTTTGAAGACCGTTACCATCGACCACAGATATGTAGGTGAGCTCATATTCACGCATCATTCATATATCACTGTTTACTTTTTAAGTAAGTACTGTTTTAAGTCCCACAAGAAACACCTCAATTATAATTATGCTTGATGTTAAGATAACATCCAAAATAACACAGCCGTGAGGACAGGGAATGTGAATTCATACAACTACAGAGTAATTCTGGAACTCCCCAGTTCCTCATTTTTCCTTTTATTCTGAGGATGGGGGAGGAGGTGCAAAAGCAAAAAACTAAAATCGATGAGCTCCACACACTTGCAGAAGATTATTTTCCAGAGGTCCCAGAAGACTAAGGAATTAAAACACATAAATCTAACAACTTTACCTCTCAATCTGAGACAGGAATTTTGTTTCAAATATGCCTCTCTTCCGGAGTGATTCCGAAATCTGTCCTCTGAACAGCAGTCCTTGTTTGGTTAAGTCAATCAAAATTTGCCTCACTATCTCACCTAGGTACATTCCACTGGTCATTTTTTCATACCTGTTAGTTACAAAAGAAAAAAAAAGTTTTTTAAGAGACGGCATGTTAGGTCTGTTTAACATGAGTGGCATAAACCTGCCCTAGCAACTCCCAAGGAAATAGCAAAAGCTTGCGGAGCAATAGCCATTGAGCTCCATCTTTCAACCATCAAAAGTCGGTTTCAGTGACTTCGAGTGCAAACATCAATTACACCATATTTACCTATGTTGAAGGGTACGGAACTAGAAAAAAACCTTGCAATATTAAACAGGACATAGCGTTGAAGCCAGAGTCCACTCTGAAGCGCATCATTTCCCTGTCCCCCCATGTATGCACCAGTGAGTCATGTGTAATCAACGCTGTCTTTACCAAATGAGGAATGGTCAGTCCAGTTTATCCTCTGGCACAAGCTGTATTTTACCTTTGACAAAACACTCCAAGAAGAGGAACACAGAAAGGCCTACGCTTTGCGGGGAAATCTTAAGAGCTGCACTGTGTGACAACTGCCCTAAGGCGAAAACAGTGCTGTGGTAACAAAACCAACGTACGCCTTTGGGTTTTTTCTGGATACTTGCAATACTTACCATGCAACAAATGAATTACAGTATTAAAATCGCCTTTCTGACTATTTCTTCACAAAGCACGTTTTAAAAAGCAGCCCATGCGTCATGAAGACTGACTTCACCAGGCTCTTTGCATCAGGACCATCACACTTACCTCTGTTTCCCTGGGTTCAGTGAGCCTTCATCTACTTCTTTATCATATTTTGTTCTGATGTTGTCAATGCAGCCGTTGTCACCAAATCCTCCCCATTCTGTGTTAATGCACATTTTTCCTTCATTCCCTTCTATTATTTCTATGTTTTTCATGTCCTCCATGTAGCACACGTTGCTGCCTGTTCCTAGGAGGAAAGAAATGACAAGGCTTCAGCCAGGAAAATGAAGTAGCAGCTGAAACTGCTGCTGAAGTAGAGAGCCGTGATCTGAAAAGCTCTCTTCCCCATATCCTAAATTTCAAAGACCTCTCCACATCTTACAGAATAAACTGCTAGCCAGTAATGCCAAGAGTGCTTAAGTTATCACATCAGAATGTTACCAAGTGAAACGGGTCCTGCTCAAAAACTCCCAGGGTAGAGGAATGAAGACTCTCTGTTACAGGTCAGAAATGGCTTTGGCAGTTGTTGGCAAGCCCTGATCAGGCACTGCCACCATTCTGGTTGTAGTGCACCACAAATCATCTTGCATGACAGCATGCTCCCAAAAGCAAACCCTGCCAAGAGTCCAGCAGCCAGCTAAGCTACCAAGTCTGAAATGATTTGGTGACAGGGCCTCATCACTCACAACGTGGGTTGGTTAATATAAGGACCAGTTCTCCAAACAAAATGAGATAGCTGGTGTACTTAGCCAGCCAGAAGAGTCTATTTTCCAACTGGGGCTCCAGACCTTACATGCTTAGATATATTTCCATCTGAAAACTCGGGGGCAATCAAGTTTTGGATTGATGGGGGAATCATCTAGAAAGCCCAGAAAGAATTCATTCAGATTTTTTTAAATATTTTCTTGTTCCAAAGCCTATGACCTGGCTACACAGTAAATACCAATAAACTTGTCAAAACATGGATTTATGCTCTGTTTTTGCTGTTCTCACATTCTCTTACCATGCATACACTTGTTAGGCACCATCAGAGATGGGAAAAGGATCAGAAGTCCAACAGATTCAGGATTTTACCTGCTACGGCTGTTAGTACGTTTTCTATTGAATACCATTCAAATCTGCCAAGAACTCCAAGTGACTAGTAACACCATATATCAAACTCAAGAAAAAGATGTTGCTTTACAAATTCCAAAATGGGGTGTGAAGCCTAGCACCTGCATACACACTTCCTTCTTATGGTGGTCACTTCAGTATCACTGTACCTGCGATAAGGCCAATCTCACAGTTTGGATCCTCATAGCCGCACGTCATCATTGTCCCAACGGTGTCATTCACCACTGCTACAATGTCCAAGTCAAACTCCTAAAACACAAGACACAATCAGTAGTAAGGTCCCAGAGGAAGAGGGAGGGTGCATTAAATACGCCAAAAGGAGCAGAAAAGAATAGCTCACATTTCTCCTCCTGATGGCCTCTCTCAGCATATCGACAACATCTTCCCCCTCACAGTCTGTTGCCTTGAAACCTTTTGTCCATCCCACAAGCGTTCCCTGAAACAGAAGAGGAAGAAAATCCTAAGTGGAGATAGAGAGAAGACTATGTTCCAAAGCATAGTCTCATCTTTTCTCCAGCCTCCCCTTTTTGGTTTTTAATAATGTATTTCCCTGGACAGGTTACTGTGACTAGGGCAGAGTGTGTGCGTGTGTATCGTTACTCAACTGCTGATGGTAGTGACCCAGCTGTTTACCAAGATGCTGCCAACTCACTGCCTTATCACACTCTCATTCATGAAAACTTCTCATCTTACCTCCTGTGCACGTAGCCATTGTATTAGCTGGGGGGGAAAGACTGCAAAAATACTTCTGCTGTAAATAATTAAACACCCAACCAACATTAACAAACATCTACGGTTAATTTTTGGCTCATTTATTGAAGGACACTTGGTGTGATCCCACTACTCCATGCAACACTAAGTTATTGCTATTCAGTCAGCGATCAGGCCTGACAGAAGCAGATTTCCAGGTTACATGAAGTAATTACCCTTCCACTTGGTAACTGGCTCTGGACTCCCTGTTCAAATAAGAAGAAAAAAAAAAAAAAGACGGCAACTGGGAGAAAAAGTTGCTTTTAAAAAAAAAACCCTCAAGTTCTAGCAACAGTGAAAGACCAAATACACAGGGTAACGTGGGATCTTGACAGAGATGCGTCCTGATTTACCACCACTTCTGAAAGTTGCTTTTAAAAAAAAACCCTCAAGTTCTAGCAACAGTAAAAGACCAAATACACAGGGTAACGTGGGATCTTGACAGAGATGCATCCTGATTTACCACCACTTCTGTGAAATTTGTCTCCTCATCATTTGTTAAGACGTAAATGCCACGCTGTAAGTTTGGAAGGTGTATTGAGTGGTCTCCCCACAGACAGCCAAGTCCTATTGCTATACTGTGATCTGAAAAACGAGACAGAGCAGACTAGCTTCTAGACTTAGAAGCTATGGTGAAGCCCACCAGGACATAAAAACATTCAATAAAATAGCCGACTCTT
>NW_010418914.1:9387-13219 GCF_000710305.1 Buceros rhinoceros silvestris
ATTAAGGAGCACAACCTTCCCTGTCCCTCTTTGGAAAAGCATCCAAATAATTGAGATTATTTCTTCCTGAATTTGATTGTTATATTCTATTTTTCTCTTACATGAGATCTGGAAAGATGAAGATATGGTATCTGACACAAAAAGCCAACCCTTCCAATCTGAACAAGAAGCTCAGTTCAGCCCACTTTCACTCAACAAAAAGAAACTAACATAGCACAGAAGTTCTAGCGTCAGAGTGGCACAGCACAGCTAAGAAAACAACCTGGGATTGTAACTGAGCAAGTAGGAGGAGGCACCTGTTATCTCCTGCCATTGAAGAGTTAAGGCAGCATAAGAGATTCCTATTAAAAATACGTAGTCATTTGCTATCATAAGGACTTAATCTTGAGAGACGGAAGTTCTACCTCCCATATACATATAAGGATGATAACTTTCTCAAGAAACACAAACAATTTGCCCAGTAGAGTAATAAAATCCCCATAAAAGAGGTGAAATATTGTCTCTAAAGACTCATTTGCCTGCATATATATATATGTATATATGTTCAACCTTGTAAACTCCTAGTTGGAAGGCAACATTGAGAAGAATAGCTTTTTGCTTGCCATCTCCAAACCATCAAGTCTCCCTGACTGAAAATGGTGCACAGCTGCCATTTGACCCATTCTATGTTGCAGTCCTTACCTTGTCAATGCTGGCTTGCCTGCACGGGAAGGAGAAAGTGAAGCCCAGGGGCAGTCGAGCACCTTTAATCCCCATATACTCCAGAAATTCCGCAATGCACTGGACAATATGGTCAAAGAGCTGGGAGGGAAGAAAAAGCATATAAATCTCACACTAATTCCATGCAATGGGCCTTGGCTGGATCAGTTAAACATTCGTTAGAGGTTACCTCTTCCCCTGTCCCTTGCATGATCTCCAAAGGAATGGCAAAGATTTTGTTATACATTCGCACTGATCTTTTTCTCCCGCTTCTGATTTTGACCAGCAGAACCCTGAAATTTGTCCCTCCAAGATCAAGTGCAAGGAACTTCCCTTTCTCTGTAAGAGAAGAAAGGTATTTCATTTCGGTGCTTCTCTTAACACATCTGCCAGTCTGAATGGCATACCCTGCCACATATCCCCAAAAACTTCATCTGTGCCAATGACAGCGCTCTGCTCCCTGTGGCACTTATCCCATCGGTCTGCTAGCATGAGGCTGAAGGGCCAGCTGGGTAACACCGCAGGCAGCACCTGTTTGCCAACGTAAACTGCGTTTGGCAGAAAAATTGGCACATTCTACCAGAAATCACACAAGCAACTTTCCTGAACAACCTCTGGGTGATCAGAAATGCCTTCACCTGTTCCATCTGGTGTCCCACAGACATATGTGGGCAACATCTTCACCGTGGCACTGCCTTGTGTCTCTCGCTTTAGCCCATATTCCAGCTCAGTCCTCATTTTGTTCTTTACTTCTCTGAGGGTCTCCATGGACAGCAGAAATGGTGCGAGAGTGGCATCGATTTTTTTGCGCTGAGCGGCCAGTCTGTATGCCACCGCCGTGACCATGGCAGCCCCCTTCCCACTGCCACTCACAGAGAGGAGGAACCGAACATCACAGTTTGGGACCAGCCTTCTCACCACCTTGTGCAGACGTTTGGCATATCTACAGGAACAAAGAGTTCCTTTAGACTCTCAGAGGCATTTCACGCATGGTTTACTTCATATACACACATCTAATAGCACAAGTGCTGAAGTACAGTCAAGAGGAGCACAAGGTCAGGAACAGGTCTAGGAGATGGGTACAGTGATCCCGATTTCTGGCTTTTCTGCAGAACCTGTACACTTACAGAAACATGAAGATACCTTTAAACAAGTGCCAGTGCCAAAGGAGAAGAACACTGAAGAAAAGCCAGGCGATAGTGGGCAGTCACAATGACAAACATCTTGAATCAAACTTCCATCCAGTTTGAGGGAAATGTTTGGGAGAGTTTCCGGTTTGGGAAAGCACAGGTTCAAAAAAGGCAAGGAGGGGAGAGAAAGAAAGAAAGAAAACACCCACAGTAACCTCTAAGTGTCCCAGAGGCCCAGGAGTCATTTAAGGAATCAACTGGTCTTCCCCGGACACCATTATCCCATGTGTCATGTTGATCCCATCCCAAACTGTAAAAGCTCCTGAGACAGCTTTCCATGACTAAGCTGTTCGGATCCTCCACACTGACCAGATCTCACCCCAGCCCTGCAGCAAACCCAGCAGTTCTCTGAGAAGCCACGCATTTATGCAAATGGAGACTCTTTACAACATCAACATGTGGCCAGCAATTACTAACTCCTCTTTAGTTACTTACTGGGGGTGGGTTTTATAGAGTCCTCCATCAATGCCAACAGTGGTTCTCATCCTTAACAGTTTTTTATTCTCCCTCATTCGGGTCAGTATGGCTGCTAAGGCGGCAGCACAGAGGTTGGCCGAGCGGAAGGAAACGATGGTGCAGACATGCTGAACAGCGATGCAATCATCTTCAGAGGGAAACAGGTTGAGCTCTGTAAGGATCTCTTTTGTGTTGCTCAGGCCTTCCTTGTACCTACCCCAAAACAAAAGAGTACATCATCTAATGCAAGGCAACACAGCAATCAATATCTGTGTATTGACTCAAAAAGAAATGAGAGAAGATCTATCAGGCAGCATCATAACTGGTTCCCATAAACCAGTAATGTCTTTCGCACACTATTCCCAAAAGTACCTGGGGCAGAGACCAGACTTTTTAGAGGCTGCTTCCCAGGGTTCAGGTTTTGGTGACACATACCAATTAGCTCGCCAAGAAGAGAACAGTATAAAATATTTAGTCCATAGAAGGAGAGCACAGAAATAGATGTACGGCTTCACTCAATTCAACAAAGGAAATGATTCCTAGGGTAACAATGAGAATCAGGACTCCTCTTCAACACCAGAGTCTGTCAGTTTTCCATGTAGTCATCCATCAGCTCATCCAGAGTACATACTACATCTCCACAGACGCCGAGAGCCAACAACCACCCCACGTACGCAGGTCTCCAAAGAGGTTATTTAAAGAACCTGCACTTGTGATGGTTCGCAATACATTTGCTACTGTAGTACTTTGCCAAAACTTTACCCTCCATCAATTCTTAGAGAAAGATCAACTTTTCTCCTAGGCAAAAGCAAAATCAAGTTGAACAGTTCAGGATTGTTCCCTGTACTGACAGGTTATAATTATGTATTTATTAACATTGCTGGGCTAGTGGAAGACTGACAGCCACTCTCAAACACCATACTGCAGATTCTTACTTTTCCATTGCAGACACATGTTTCATTTCGATCTTGCCCTTGGTAAGCAGAGCTGTTGACACTTTCCCATTGAAGAGCAGACCTTCCTTTGTCATTTTTAGGAGAATGAGTCTTACGAGTTCCCCCAAATACAGGCTGCTGATCATCTTCTCAAACCTGGGATGGGGCACAGGATTACAGATGTTCACCAGCTAGCCAGAGCCAGGAGAAATTCAAGTATGAGCATCTCATGTTCTTATGCAGGATGTTCACATGTCTAAAAGGGGTTTGGGGGCTAAGCTGTAGATGGGATGTCATCCTGGGGTACTGGGACCCAGCAACAGCTCCTCGAGATGAGTGATTAATTAAAGAGCTGTCAAAAGACCTGTGAGCAGCTCGGCCATTGGAAGCAGTTTTGATCAACCAGGCTTTAAATATGCCCTTTGCTTACTTTCCTCCTCTCTTTACCCCTCTGCAGCATCATACCAGAGCAACTGCCTATTTTTAACAACACACTAGCAACTGCAGCAGCAATCCCTTGGCCTGCGAGGCAGGGAGATGTGAAAGGTACCC
>NW_010418914.1:13311-15238 GCF_000710305.1 Buceros rhinoceros silvestris
CTCTTTCCAGAAGGGATAAGTCTGGATAGGACAGGACCAGGATCAAGTCAACCCGGGTTCACTTAAGCTGATTAACTTAACCCCTGTTCCAAAGGGGCTCCAGGCTTATGCTGGAAACACACTCCGGGAATTCAGACTGCCAAGGCAGATCACCCAGGGAATCACTTACAACTGCTTTCCAGGATTGAGAGATCC
This sequence comes from Buceros rhinoceros silvestris, assembly GCF_000710305.1. Lineage (NCBI taxonomy): Eukaryota > Metazoa > Chordata > Aves > Bucerotiformes > Bucerotidae > Buceros > Buceros rhinoceros. The sequence goes on from NW_010418914.1 coordinate 13,507, forward strand.
CAGATCAAGCTCCCGATCGAACTCTGTGCGGAGGTCGTCCAAAGCACCGTCATCTCCAAAGGCCCCCCACTCCGTGTTAACGCACATCCTGCCCTCATCGCCTTCCACCAGATCAATGTGCCTCATCTCCTCCATGTAGCACGCGTTGGTGCCAGTCCCTGTGTGTGTTGGAGACAGTGCAGATAAATTACCTGTTTGTTCCAAGTTTGCTTTTCGTTTGGTTTAAGTCCGCATCTTTAGGAATAAGTCAGTATATTGTCTTTGGAAGAAAATATAAACACATAACCCTATGATACAGGATGCAAGTATTAAGCCACTTGCACTTGTTAAATAATCATTTCACAGTGAGTGAGAAAATTTTGGAAATTAATCTAAGGCTTGACTTGCTTAAAACTATTTTTTCTTTTTCAAATGTACTTCTGTGTGCCTTAAAAAAGCCACCACAGTGCACGAAGTGGTGACACTACAGAAAATGTAGCTAACTACCAGACGTGAGAGGAATTCAGCTTTCTCTGGACAGACAGACAGCAATTTTCTATACGGTCAGCAAAAAGGTTTAGTATGCTGGTCACAAATGAACCCAGACAAAATGGGGACTGTGGTATTTGATGGCAATGTGATCAGCATAAAACCAGCTGCTTTACAGGAGGCAGCCAGGCTTGAAAATCTGACCATTGTTTTTTCCATTTTCTTCCTGCTCTTTCCTGTACTGGGACACTCCCTTCCACTCCAGATTTGTTAGGAGTAAACAAATGAGGGGAAAAAAAACCCTACTTAGTGAACAAAAAAAATTACCAATTATGAGCCCAACTTCACAGCGCGGGTCATCATATCCGCAAGTCATCATGGTTCCCACAGTGTCATTGACCAGTGCCAAAACATCAACGTCTATGTCCTAATAGCATAAAGATGGGTGATTAACAGAAAAAAGCGTGTTACAGCAACAGCATTCAGACATGGTCCCTGGGCTGCACTTTGGAAGCCTGGTTCAGGAAAAATCTTCCTTCCGGAAAGATACACTGCTTCCTTTTTTAACGCTATCCCCACAACCCTGTAAAGTAACAAACGTCTTCGAATTCTCAAGTGCTTGGCCTGCTGGGATCTTTGCTTGCCAGAATTGTTTTTCCCCAGTCCAACCTCATTTGCTAGAGAAGCAATGCGTTATTGGTTGGAATTTTGTGATATGCTAGCACCCAGGCCTCTGTCCTTATGGGCTGCATAACAGGATTATGACCTATGGCTTGAGCAGATCCCACCAAATGGGACAGAAAACATACCTACATAAATGCAGCTATTCGACACAAGGCCACGCACCAATACCACGCTCAAGTAAAAAGGCCTTCCATCAAAGATGTGCAGTTTTCCTTTCACACTGAGGTAACTTGATAAAGTAAAATCAACATCATCAAAGGATTCTTGTAACTCAGATGTCAACACTAACAGGGGCTTCCTGGACTTCACCCAGGAAGTCGTGGATCTTTTGTTCCTGCTAACTACAGAAAGATTGATGGAGAGAAGGAAGTGACCTAGCATCAATGCTGGATTTTTACTATGTGAGAAAACAGAAGAATTTCCTCCTTACTACAAAGATGTCATGGTATGGAAAGATGCTTTGTATTTCTTAGACGGTGTTACCAACAGCACCGAACATGAAGAACAAGGCTTTCCAAAATATTAAAACATAATGTTATTCAAAGGTACGCACTGGTTCAAGGGCAGGTTTAACCCCGTC
>NW_010418914.1:15327-21874 GCF_000710305.1 Buceros rhinoceros silvestris
GCTTAAAAATCACAATCGACCACTCCATTCACAGATTGGACAGGCAAGCCCTGCCCTGGTAGAGTTAGGTGTGCCAATTTGAGATGGTAACTTCCCCCTCCAAGCCTTCATATCACAAGCCAGACTACAAAACACAGTGTGTAACCATATGTTACCATGCTATCAGTTCACAACAGCCTCCCTTTAGCTCAGACAGACAGTGGGGCCATACTGGTTCACTGTCATGGTCAGCCCAGTTTATCGGTGTGCTGTTGCCATAAATGTCAGACTGATCCGGGGCTGCATGTCCCCTTCCATGGCTTCAGCTCCAAGGGAGAGACAGGACTGCTAGATATACAGCCACTTGTTGCTGGCTGTCCTTGAAGAAAGTCTGACAACTCCCAAAACAACCCACACACAAAGAGCTGATCTCCCAGGAAGACAGTCTGGGGCTATTCAGGTTCACCTCCCGCAGGTACAAAACTTGCCTTATGCTTCTGGAGGGCCTTGCGCAGAGAGCTGACCACATCTGTGTCCTGAACTCCTCGGACCTTGAAGTGTTTCGTCCAGGAAAGAAGAACCCCCTGAAAGTAACAGTCCAGTGACCAAAAAGCTCCAACTTTAGCATACAAACCCACCACAGAGGCAGCCAAGACCAAAGTCTGAAGAAGTCCACTGTGTCTCTCCACACATTAAAATGCAGAACAAAGTCACAGCAGAACAGTGCCTGTCAGCACAAACACAGCTGAGCAGGTACAGTAACACCGTCCCCGTCGTGCAAACGCTTCTCCCTCTGCTTTGTTTACAGCATGTGTGTTTCACTGATGCTCATCACAAACAGCATTAAGCACAAAGCATTTGTGGGACTGGGACCCAAAGCACAGATCCCTAGAAATGAAAGACAGGCTCGAATAAGAGGCCACAAAATCACTGCAACCAGCCCTTCATTTCCCCATGCGGCCTCTCGAACAGCTCAGCTACAGGTCTTTCCTATACAGAAACAACTGTAAAAAAGAAATCGAGTGAGTGCAATTTAAAAAAAGGAACAGGACACAAAAGTATGCGTTTGAGAGTCTAAGAGTCTTCGTACAAGGCCACATGGTTACTATGGAACTGGGTACTGATTAAGTAGAAGAAGAGCTTTAGCTTAAAGATCGTGTTGCCCTGAGATGGGAAGTGAGTGTTTGAATGTAGTCAAGTCTAGTTAAATGCCAGTGGTCATCCATGCCTTCTTCAGAGAGCTACGCAAACATCTCCCCACAAAAAGGCTGCAGGGTAACACTCCCATGCAATAGCTTCTCCAGGCTCTGCAAGGAGCTAGGCTTGCCAATAATAAGTCTTTTTGCATCTTACCTCTTCCAATTTGGTCTGTTTGCATGGAAAAGAAAATGTAAAGCCAAGAGGTAACTTCTGCTTCAGGTTTTTGGTCTCCATGAAGTCTAACAGACAGTCAGCAATGTAATCAAAGAGCTGCATGAGAAAGGAGAGGACAGAGTCAGGCTGTGTCCGCAGGCACACGCTCAAGCACAGCACCAGCACAGAAGACCCTGTGTGTCCTACCTCAGCTCCGTTCCCCTGTGTGACCTCCTTGGGTGTGGGGTAAAACTTGTTCTCCAGCTGGCTACTCTGCTTTCCATCATCAAACACCTTCACCTGGTGGGCACGAAACTGGGAGCCACCCAGGTCAACAGCAAGGAATTCACCCTTCTCTGCAACAAAAGTGGGCAACCGTCACCAGTGATGGCCAAGAAGCATGGCCCAGATGCCATACTGAGGGCCACATTCCAGGGCCCCTGCCTCACCACAGTCACGGGCTCTCCAGACCCATCACAGCAGGTTATCCTATGGGCCTGGGAGCATCATCAGGAAGGATGAGAGCTGGCAATCCTAAGCAAGGGTATCAGGTCCCTTCTGTTAGCTTGCTATGTGGCAGATAATTCCATTTTTATTTAGCAGTCTGGTTTTGCCCACCCTGCTCCTTGCACAGCAGCATGTTTTCCAGCTGCAGAGGGATACGTTTCTCAGCAAGAGAGGCCCAAAGCAACTGCAAAGCCAACTAGTATACAGACTGTACACCTGAAATGTGAGGAAATGGGAGTCTGAGAGCATTCCCTACATCCAGCAAAGGATGCAGGATTTGCAGTCACAGGTTAAGAGTTGGTCCTACTGCAGAAGTCAAATTCCAAGTGTGGCAGGACTAATTTGCCACCCAAAGTCAACCAACACAATCATTTCCAAATGCCTCTACGTGTTTCTGTGAAAGGATCATTCTGTTTCTCAGCTGGCAGCCCTCTTAGCTCTCACATGTTCTTCTCTATCAGGAGACCTCAGACGGAAGTACAGTTTGTCCTCACTGCTACAATAAAACAATTATCTATCCCACGTGCAGGAGAAGGCCCTTCCCAGAAGGAAAATACGGTGGTACGTGCATAGCCTTGTGTGATCTTTGTTCCACAGTCCAAACACCTGACAAAACTTTATCAAATCTGGCCCTGAAGGGGAAGGAGGCAGGAAATTCTGTCTGTAATACCACGGTCAGGTATCACAAAGGTGAGGAAGCAAAGCAGGTTACTCAGTAAACTGTGACATTAGTCAGACCACTAATTCCTAACTGATTAAAAACTGATGATGCTCCGCAGGGGTCATTTCAGGAAGCCACAACGAGTGCACTGAAAAATCAGAAGGTTCATTGCTATTGCAAATGGGAAAACCCAGCCAGGTCTGAGGTGTTTAAACCTGCTGGAAGTTTTGTCTGGAAATAAAAATAGCCAACAAGGATTTTGCAAGAGAGCAAAAATAGAAAAATCCATGTGATACTTAAAATAGGCAGTGTGTCAATAAGACAGAGTCCAGCTCGACTTTGGAGCACGTCCTTGACACAGCAGAAAGGTCACGCAGACCAGGAGAGCGCTGTCCAAATTTGGCCTAGAGGAATATGAAGTCTTGAAACAGCAATGACACTACACGCAGTTTTCCAAGTCTCCCACCCTCAGGGTCTCCCTATTTCAGGACGGGGTCAGTGCCATGTGAGACCTCAGCACCAGTGACGGGCACTGAGACAGCAAGCGTTAAGCTAGTATTTCTTTTTCTTTGATGAAAGTCACAGCAAAAGGAAGATAGCCCAGTTCCAGCCAGGCAGTTTGAGGGGATTGTATGTAATTTCTCTCAGACATCCCTCGTTTCAAGGGTCTAGCCTCCAAATGTTCCCTTTATGCTATTAAAGCCATTATTACTCACTTAATTGTAGGAAAATCAGTTTCAGAAGGAATAAAGTCCTGTGGAAATGACATACAAGGCAAACATGTGTCTTAAGTTTTCCACGCAGCTGTTATACACCCAGCCCTGACCAAGGCCAGGTGCAAGACTCCTGCACAAATTCATAGACTTATTTAAACCTGGGAAAAGCATAATGTTCCTTCAGCCTTCGCTGCCAGGAGGCTGAGTCAGAAGAGTTCCTTTGGATGTGTGAACTTCTCTGAACAACACAGGCTTTTAGATCCTGCCCCAAATCACGTCCTCCCAGAGGCCACCACTGCACTTTCTCGCTCTCTGTTTAAGACTCAGGGGCAACTGGAAACAAGGATCCAGCTGCAGAAGCAGAGCAGGCTGCTTTCTGGTAGACCCCATCCAGAAGCAGATTTTCCCAGCACAGAAGGAAGGGCAGGAGAGGATCACTGTTAGGGGCGATAGAGAAAGCAGTGCAGAGTTTGCTGTCGGAAGCTGAGGGGATCACAGCTCTGAGAACACATCATTGCTGCCACTTTGCAATGCGGGCTTTCACTGCAGCATCCTGCCTTCCCTGTAGCCCCAGGAACGCCCGGGCCTCAGCATCGCCCACATCCCTGCACCTGCAGGACACTGCACTGCAGGCTCTGGGCTGTAGAGGCTGCCCTTGCCGTGTCCAGCCGCAGCTTCTGCAGCAAGGCCTGCACTAGGTGCAGCCTCATTTGCAGATGAAAGAGGCTCTTTTCTGAGGGCTTACTAGGTCCTTTCGTTGAGCAAGCAGCACCAGGTCAAAATCCATCTGGTGCAGGGAAGAACCTTCTGCCAGCTCTCTCCCAGGCTGCTGTCTCCTCAATACGGACCTGCTTTCTCGGCATGAAGATGACAGTAACCCGGAGCCACTGGCTGCCCCATGTCTTTGCTGTGCTGTCCTCGAGTACTAGCAGCGACTCATCATCCTCCAAAAACAGCACTGCGGTGGTGGAGCAGAGGGAACTCACCTGAGCCATCGGGAAGCGAGCGCACAAATGACGGCAGCATTTTTACTGTTGCCGTGGGGTTTGTGTCTCTGCCCAGGCCCTTCACCATCTCAGCCTGGAATCGAGCCATCACATCCAGCAAGACATCATCGGAGAGACGCATGTGATACAGGTACCTGTCAACCTGGAAAGATGAAAGGTGTTACTTTGGAAGCCTGCAGCCTCCCCAGTGCTCAGCAGCTGCCTGGGATGAGCACTGCTTCCACACTGCAGAAGGACTCTCCTGTGTGTACTGGGGAGGCCTTGTTTATCACTGCAAGCAGAGAAAACGCAGGAACTTCCGAGCCACTTGCACTGGTTTTCTAACCATGCGGGGTGCAGTTTGGCAGGAAGGATCTGAAAATCCTAAACTCCAATTCCAGCAGCACCCCTGCATTATGCTGGGCAAGAATTACCATGCTCGTGCCCACCCACTTGGTAGACATGGGGCTAAACAGATCCTACAGAGACCAAAGCATTCCTTTCATGGTTGTAACAAACTGAAGGTAAGCGTACCACCGACGCAAACCCCAACACTCTGATTCTACAAGTACCACTCATTTTTGACCTCAACACCTAAATTCCCATGGCCATCAGTGCAAGCAAGCTCCAGGACATCATGAGAACATTTACTCTTATCAAAACTTTGTTTTGAAAATGTTTAATGCATCCTTGGTGAATTACTGTCAAAACATCAGTCATTTTTTCTGATGGCTCTGTAACTTAACCAACATATATAAGCCCATGAGACTTCCCTGAGACTGTGACAAGTTGTTTTTACACCACCTTCTCCTCCCACGCATGCAGTGAACTAGAACTGCAAAGTGTCTTGACCTGGTGAGAATTTGTCCTGAGTCAGGTCCAGAAAATGCCATCAGTACCCAAGCGTGTCAGCCACAACCTGAAAACATCTATTCAGCTATTGCTTCACTCCACAGACAATTAGCTTTGTTGGCATGCCAGGCTGGAGCTCAAAGCCTTCCTCTCGCTCCAGCTCTGCCCTCCATTCTGTTGTGTTTCTAGGATTACATCTAAAACACCTTTTTGGGTGCAATCAATATCCTTTCTTAAGGGTCTATAACTTGCAGCATACATAATAATAAAAGCCAGTTGAATTTAAAGGGAATCAAAAGCATCTATGAAGCAGCAGACACTCATTCAGATAAATTGGTAGAGAAGCTAATCAGTGTTTCTGTACAGCTTCGTCAGGACAAAACTTGTGGTTTTCTTCTTCAGGACCATACACTGGACTGACATTTACCTGCAGGGCTGGGTACAGAGCTGTAAGGTTGCCTAGAAACTACACAGCTGGGTACAACAAAGGGTTAACTCAGCAAAATAAGACTCTGTCAACATCCAAACGCTTTTCCTTTCGGAGCTGGACTTTGGTGCTGTATGAACCACCATGATGCAGGCATAATAACTCAGTGCTCCAAAGAGCTGGATGTCCCCTGAAGGGCAATCCTTGTTAACACTCTGCTCCCCATGACACGAGTCTCGGGTGAGGGAGAGAGGAAGGACAGCTTCCAGCCTTCACTAGTACAGGCACTCAACGCTGGCACCATGGGCTACATTATCACGTTGCTTTATCTGTTCAGAGGACTTCATCAGTCTGGAGGGTTGGGAGAACATGCACAAAACAAGTCCCACTGGCAATAAGGCAAGACTGAAAAGGCAGCAGTTTAAGGAGACCAGAACACAGCTCGTAGATAAATTGGCCTCTTCTGCAGTTTGGACTGGCCACCTATATTAATGAGGCACAAACTAATTACCTATTCACAGTCCCATTTTAAACCAATTGCCAGCAACGACCCACCTGAAAGAGCCAGGACCCTGAAAATAACTCCAGCACTTAGCTGACAGCAAAACAACACACATAAAAGAAGTCTTAAACTACGAGGTTCAATTGGCAAGGAGCAGCAGCTGCCTTTGGATACAGCTGTGCCTTGAAAAGGCCATTATTTAGACTCCTCTTCATAGTCTTTGTTTGCACAAGCACTTGATTTTCTCCAAAGCTTTGAGGCCCTATCCCTATGTAGGATCCACCATCTCAGCCCAAGCACCAGCACTGCTTTTCTGGGCATACCAAAAAAAATTTAAAAATACAATGACTGGAGACATACAGCACTCCCAATCCAAAGGTTATGTGGATCCAAAGACAAAGTCCCTGTGAAAAAGAAACCTAAACAGTGATAAAAATGACCACCTCTGTTTGCAGAGTACTCGCACTAGCTCCCTGCTCCCCAGAGGAACTGCATTCCCCTCCCTGTTTGCCTACAACCACCGTCCTCTCTGCAACTCTCGATAAGGCAGAGCGCAGGACTGCT
>NW_010418914.1:21963-28447 GCF_000710305.1 Buceros rhinoceros silvestris
ACTCTCTAGCCTGATTTACACCCAGAGCAACGGGCTGTTCACATACCGCTTGCTTGTAAACACAAGAATGGCCAGGCCATTCGGCACTGAGCTGTCTCGCTGCCTCCCTCCCACCGCACAAGGAAGGACAGCTCTTGTTTTTAAGTGTCTTGCCTCAGTTATGGAAACAGCAGGTTTTGTGGCAGGAAGGTTCTTCTTCTGGCCACCAGAGAGCAAACAAGGCTGGGGAGGGAGAGGTGGGAAGGCATTCCTTCTTCCTCATGGCTTCCCCAGAGAGCCTACCCTGAGCTTCTTAGAAGAGAACTCTAAAGTGCATGTGGTTTCTTGCCTTCAGGCAGGGCTTGTTGGCAGCCAGCAGAAAGATTCGATTTTGTCAGAATCCCTCTACCGCCTCTCCTCTCCACCGTCCTCACGTCAGGGAAGCCCTCCTTCAGCTACACTCCGGATGTTTCTCTGAAGAGCCTACTCCACCCAAGCACTGCTCCACAAGGTCTCTCCCTCTCTGAGCTAGAAGAAAGAAGAGATAGCACTGCCTCCATGAGAGATCTTAGATCAGATCCTCACACAAGGAAAGGGCATCGGGGCCCCCTTCTGATCATATTAAACCCTGGGGGTAAAATGGCTATGACAGAGAGACAGAGTTGAGAGAGTGAGAGGTTGTTGAGATAACAGGACCTCTCTTAGAACACTTCTCTTCCAGGCAGAATTAGTAGAAGCCTCCCGCAGAGAAGAGAACCAAGGATTGCTCACTTTGCTGATGAGCTCAGCGATGCACGCAGATCTACCCATAGGGACCTCGGATTTCCCACACTGCCACGCATCTGCAGACAGCCCCGCCTCCAGCTGGGACACATGAGAAAGAGCCTGCAGCAATGGCCACCGGGAAGCACTCAAGAGATGCCAGAACAGAGGACCCACAAGGGACATACTTAGAAACCAAAGGACCTCAGACCCAACAAGCTTACAAGGTCCCACGTGGTCTTACGATGGAGAGCCAAAAACCCATTACAGCATGACCATGAAAGTACATCAAGGAAGAGCAACCATTAGGCAGCTCACTCGCAGTACTAATGGCTTCAGATCTGAGCCATCTTGAGCTCTTCCAGCTGTAATTAAAGGTCATATCTATAAACATCAGAGTGATCAGCCAGGTTTGGACAACTAGAAAGAAGGCACAGGCACTGCTCCCACAACACTAGTTGAAACTGTCTCTGGAGTCCCAGAAGACCTGGCTTGAAGACACCTGGAGTTTTCACTACACTGCTACAATGTGAGCGATTCTGATTCCCACAGCTTTAGAAATCCCATCCTTCACACCACATTTGCAAAGCAATTTAGCAAGAGGTTCCCTTCTGCCCTCTGCACTACACCACACCATGCCAGATAAATTTTGATCACTTTTCCTTACCTAATATCATTTGCTCCATTACTGGAAGAGAACGTACAACTATGCAGGAAAAAGCACTAACCAGACCTATTTTCACACTCAGCAGATGGTTTAGGGTCCAAATACCTCTTACTCCATTTGGCTGTATGGCTTTAGCAGATAATTCCACTATCTAGTCTGCATTACAAACTGTAGACCCCACAGTATCTGAGTAACACAGTTCTCAAAACAGGAATCAGCTAACACTGCATCTTACCTTTTTAATTTGATCCTCTTTTAGCTTTGTGAAATGGAAAGCTAGCAAGTGGACGGCAAACATTTTCTTGAAACGGATGGATGAGTCAGTAGTGACAGAGCTGCTGTCAATAACTCCAAAGCGACAGGTCTTTATTCACGAAGCTGGAACTAGAGAACCTTCAGCTGAGGCATTTCCCCCAGGGTGAAATAGTGGAGTTCCTGGGAAATTGAGTCCAGAAATAAATCCATCCAGTGCGATAAGTTCAATGATTAAACTTCTGTCTCTTTGTATCACCCCCCCACATCAACCCAAAGTCCCTCCCTCCCCAGCCACACACTTCATTGTGCAAGAGCAGGCACCTGGAGAGCTGCCAAGCTGAAGGGGAGAAAAATCGATTTTGTTACTGCCCCACTTGGGAATTGTTACCACTTTGCAATGGAGTTGCTATGCAGCCTGCCCTGCTTCGCCCTGCTTCGTCCCCGGGTGGCTGACAAGCTCCCACCAGCACAGACTGCTGCAGCAAATCTGGAAAGTCAGAGGGGACTTTAGGAGGTTTCTTCCCTCTGCTGAGCGCTCCCACTTGCGAGAGAAGCTCTTCTGCATGAATTAACTCCGCTCTAGTTCCACACAGTGCACCCTTATCTGCAGCTTTTTTCCAATTAAGCTTCAGCTGTGTAAAGGAGCAAAGAGACACACAGACCCCTGCCCCCAGCCGAAATACCTCTTGTGCAATTTCCAGCAGAGAGCTTTTGTACGGATTATTCTCCCTTCACCCCTCCTGAAGACAAAGTTTCAGACCAGTGCAGTTCCTTGGTATTGCAAAACCTGGGGAGGGGACAGATTTACCTGGCAGCCAGCAGCGTTGATACCAGCCTGCCTCACTTGATAAATGCCTTTAACTGGCAGCACAGAGTGCCTACAATAGGAGCAGCTTCCTTACATCATCATTGCTGAAGCTGACACAGCCTTCAACTATTAGTCTCAAAAGTCCATTTTGAATACGCAAGTGTTTTCAGGATTTTGTCACTGTATCAAGTGATACAGACTACAGGAACATCAACCAAAGGAAGTGGGGTGAAATGTTGACACAAAGGAGAGAAACAACAACAGAAACAAAAAAAAAAAAGGTGTTCTCACAGGGTCATCAGAGGCTCACTCTCAAACTACACCTACACTCAGTGTGTTTCCCCCCAGTTACTGTTCAGTATTTCAGCTGGAACTGAGCACACTTAACTGCACTGGCAGACAATTGCCACCCAAAATTTTGCAGAATGAGATTAAAATTATTTTGATAAAAAGAAAAACAACCTCAGTGCAGGGAGAGAATAGGGAGATGGAAAGGGGGTGGATGGGGGTGCCAAGTAATGGGAGGAAACACAAAAAACTACAAGTAGAAAATTGCCTATACAGACCCAGAGCAGGGCAGGCGCAGCCAGTTAGCAGAAAAGGAAGGACCTCAGGCTCTATCAATTCATAGCCTAAAGGGGACCCAGCAATGTCATGCTGTTGTATGAAAAGCACAGTTGATCATCATGCTGGGCTGTATGAACATGAGCATAATCTACAGACATATAGCCCTATACTAAGCACCATTCTCAGGAAGAGGCCTCCACCCAGTCCTGGCAGCTACAGCACACCAAGGCTGCTCAACGTCAGAGGAATCACAGGTTACATTTTTTTTCAGCCTGTGATCACAAGGAAAGACTGAAAAGAGCTGAGGGAGGGGAAGGGAACTCTCTCTGAAGAGGCAAATTATACAGAATCGCTGCTAGGAAAAGTTAAAATCTTTTTGTTTAGGGATTTTTTTTTTTTCACCTCCTGTCTTGTAGCAGGGATGAGCCCTGGACACTGGGAGATCCTGCCAGCTCAGTTTATTTTCCACTATTCTAGAACAAGGGTAAAGCAGACAGACTGGCTGAACAGTCCATAAATAGGGCTTGTTCTAAAATTAGGCTTTTGATGGTCAAGAGAAAGGGAGAAAAGAAAGAAGAAAAAAGCCACTACCAGCCAGAAAGCACGGTTCACTTCTCCTGTATTCATCTTTTAATAACTGCTGGCTCATTAAGTCAGACACCAACTCCCAGAGGGACTGTCTCTTCCCTCATTGTTTACCCATGTCATCCGAGTCACAACGCCTCTGGCCAGCAAAATTGTAACCATCACCTTTCAAGCTCCATCCCACTTTGATCCAGAGCTCATTGTGTCTGTAATACAGTAGATTTATTTTTCATTCTCTCTTTTCTTTTTTTCTCTAACGGATGCCACTGGAAAAGGGTCTCAAAGATCTCAACGTTACTGAACTGGCAGCAAGCTCTGTTAAATACCTGACACGTCAGAATCACTGCATAACTTGTTCACTCAGCCCTGGTGCATCCTAGCTTCAGGCAGGCCGTTGTTCAAGAAAAGACATTATCTCATGCCCACGCAGACAGCAGTTCCATGCACTAAGGGCCCAAGACCCAAATGTGTCACAGCCATTCTGTACATATTCTGGCCAGTACAGGGCAAACAGTCCAGGACCAAGCGAACAGATCAGCTCCAACTGCATGCAGCTTGGAGGCTTCGGTGTTGCTGTTTTCCCTTTGTTAGAGTGGCACCCAATAAAAGTTAGTCCTACACACACCCCCTTCCCTCTTTGCAAGGGCCAACAAGACTTTAAAGTTATAATACCCCTCTCTCTACTTTCTTCTCCTGCAGCTCTCCCTCCAAAGCGCATCTCAAGGCACAACGGAGAATCCTGAAGAGGCTGGTGCTCACACAGCCCATCCATCTCCCCCAGCCTTGCAGTCAAAGGCCTGCAGAGAAAAGGAACTCAGAGCTACAATGGGGAAATTCAGAGAAATGCATGAGTTCATCAGCTAAACACACCCCATTTACCTTCAAAAAGAGCTACCATATTAATAATCATTTTATTGCTGGAGAAACAGATCTACTTTCAGTGAGATACCCAGTGGCAATGCTGGTGCTGAGGCTGGCACCAGGTTAACGAGGAGACAGTGGGCAAGGCTACAGGTGAGACATCAGGAGAAACACTTCTTCATTACAGCCTATGCTTCCAAGACCAACCCTTAGAAAAGGTTTCCTCTCCCAGTAGCAGCAGCTTTGTTCCCCATTATACTCCCCACAATCTCATCAAAACTCAGAATTCGTCCTTCACATGCCCCTCCTAGGGTAACATCAGGCTGCAAAATAAGGCAGAACGCCTGAGGGCAGTGACTGGAAAATCCAGTCCAAGGATAGAGACTATTTAGAGGAGACAGAGACAGCACAGACATAAAAGAGCATGTTGGCTTAAGAGAAAGGCGGCTTTTACCAAGTACTGCAGTTACAATCGGCATTTTACATCTGAAGCACAACAAATAAACACACACACAAAAAAAAAAACCCTGTGAAATCAATAGACTTCCAAACATCTGTAACTTGAAATTAATACCTGAAATTAAGCTGGAAAACTGAACACCTGAAAAAAAGAGCTTGGCAAATGTGATTCCCAGATCAAGTGAACAATATTGTTGATGTTTAAGAAGAAAATGTTGCAGCACAGCCCCAGAAAGAAGAGCCAGAGAGGGTACTCAATCCTCCCCCAGAGGCTTGCTTGCACAGGGCACGTTAAAAATGTGCAGCTAGCATAGCTTTGCACACCAGTCCGGATGGTACTACATGGGACCAATTTGGCAGTCATTCTAATGGGAGTCAATGATAGCCACACCATTAGCTCAGAAGAAAAGAAAACTTTCATAAAAAGTCAGCCTGGAAACGCCTGAATAAACTTCAGTGCTCTTAAAACAGTTACTATGGAGTCACTATGGAAACAAGCAATGAGTTAAGCCAAGTGCTAATCTCAGCAAAATACATAAAAGAATGCTTATAGTCATTTAGCTTCCTTATTGCAAGGCTTGCTGCCCAAATACAAGGCTGGCTTATACCCCGATGTCCCAGCCACTCTCCTCTTGCTCAAAAATATAAACTAGTGTGCAGTTTAGCATACAATTAAAGGATAAATTTATCAAAACAAACTAGAGGCAAAGTACAGTAGCAATGTGGGCCTCCTGTAACCCAACCCCGCATGCCGTCCTTGCACAAGCATGGTTTTAAACAGTAGTTTAAGATCTAGCACAGAGCTTGCAGTCCAAGAGGTAAGTGGGCAAATGCATGATGTCAAAACCTGTCTGCAGGCTTAAGCAACTACAACTTCCCTTCGAGTCTCAAGTGCAAAGGACACAAGGAGGCAGTTGATACCACTCAATCATGTAATCCACGTCCCACAAGCTATGGCAATAGTGTCAAATGGAATACATTTGTAAGGGCTAATTGCACGCTTGCATTCTGCACAGGTCACGTTGCTGTTCAGAGGCTGTCAGGACTCTGGGAAAGCAAATCAGAATTACTCATCTGCGAAGCAGAACAATTCACGACATTCACATGCCCACTGCCACACATACACAGCTGCTTGGTTTGTCTTGGGGGAGGAAAGAAAGATGGGGCTTTGCAGGGGAGAGACCTACAACTTTCTCTTCCCACCAGTCTGATACTGCAATCAGCAGGACCATGGGACTACAAACATTTACAGACTATTTGCTTTTTAGCAAATAATGAGGAAAGAGTAGATGAAATACTCTGAAAACAGCTGTTAAAAACACTATTCAAACTGCCGCAGACTTGTTCCTCCACAGCAGCTTAAAGGATTGATACTAGGAGGAAGCAAAGGGGATTCAGAGCAAACTTTCAACCTGCAGCAATACATGGTTGATCATTTTAGAAAGTCACGTACTTGATGCAGTAAAATTCAACCTGCCTCTTACAAGTATGCCAGCACTAGCATAAGCAGGATCTGCAGGCTTGTAGGTAGCCACCCCCAG
>NW_010418915.1:0-253 GCF_000710305.1 Buceros rhinoceros silvestris
AGCAGCCGTTTCCGTGTCTCTCCGCTCTTTGTGCTGCTGGTTTTACCAGTTCCGCCCCCAGCCCCTGCTTCCCCTCCGAGGCTGGAGCCCCCTGACACCCTGCTCTGCCCTGCAGGACCCTCAGCCCCAGAGTAAGAAGCTGAAGACCGAGAGCTGGGAGCGGAGCGTGGGCAAGCTCAACACCAAAGCCCAGCTCGCTGGGCTGGTGACGGTGCGGAAGCAGAAGCCGGCTGCCGCCCTGGCTAATGGGACA
>NW_010418915.1:363-1268 GCF_000710305.1 Buceros rhinoceros silvestris
CTGGCTAATGGGACAGAGAACCGAGGCACCGCGGCCGGCACCGGTAACTGCCCGCCTGGGGATGGGGCGGCCCGAGCTGGGCCATTGCAGGGGGGTCTGCAGAGCCTGAACGCTCTCAGGTCCTTGTGGTGGGACAGTGTGAGAGTGGGGGGTTGTCCCTGCGAAGAGGAGAGGTGCCGTCCTGGCCCTGGGCAGTGAGCCAAGGCCTTGGAGACAGACCGTCAGGGCCAGAAGCTTCAAAACAGCGTCTCAGAGCGCAGATATGAAGCTGGGAATTGTCACAACAGCGAGATACGAGTGAAAAAGCAAGAAAATTGCTTTGGTTTGGAGCCTGGTTGTAAAACCTGCCAAAGCGTAGGAATTTGGAAGCTTTGAAGTGGTGAAAACAAGCAGAAAGTCCTTCCAGCTCCTCCTCGCTCACTGCCTCAGGGAGCCGGAGGAGCTGCGGATTTGGGGAGGGAGCCCATGGACTGAGCGATTCCAGGCTGATGGGTCCTAAGCCTTTGGCTCAGTGAGTCCGTCTGCCCTCTGGGGAGCCCTGGGCAAGGACAGCTCCCATTTGATGTGCTTTCCCCCACAGTCTGCTCCTGCCAGGGTCTGTTCCACCAAAGTGCGCTGGAGGAGCTGCCCCTCGCTCAAGGACCCGCAGCTCTCTGCCCACGACGCAGACTCGCCGCTCGCGTGCTCAGAGCCGAGAGCTGGCGGCTGAAACCTCCCAGGGGCTTGCGGAGGGAGAAGGGGGTTCCTCAGACCTTGGGCCAGCCGTGCTGCTTCCTCCTGTTGCCGCAGGCAGATGCAGGAGGCTCCGGCCGAGGGGCTGTGGGGTCTCCTTGTCCACCCGATTTAACCTTGAATCGAAATTCAGGCCGGGGGGATGAGGAGCCGCTCGGTCTCCTCATCTCCAG
>NW_010418915.1:1345-1631 GCF_000710305.1 Buceros rhinoceros silvestris
ACCCGTTTTAACCTTGAATCGAAATTCAGGCGGGGGGGAGGGGGAGCCGCTCGGTCTCCTCATCTCCAGCTGCGAGCAGGCTGGTTTCCGCGTGGCTGGTCGCACCGGCAGGGTTTGCTGGGCTTTGCTGGAGGTGGGGAGGGCCCTACCTGATGTCTCTGCTCTCGCTTCACTTCCAGGCTCGTTTCCCACAGCAACGGGCACCATGTCCTCCTCGCTCGGCTTGTTGGGGGCGTATTCGGACAGCGAGGACACGGCGAGTGACTGATGGGTGACCGGAGCAGGG
>NW_010418916.1:0-2023 GCF_000710305.1 Buceros rhinoceros silvestris
GGCTCCCCAGCCCCAGCCCTGGTGAGCTGAGTACCAGCTCTCTGAGCTGCCCAAACTCCCCCGACCCCAGCAGGGCTCGTTCTGCAGTGCATTCAAGGCGACGGCTACTTCTCACATCACTTGTGCACCCACCGAGGAGTCTGTTAGTGCACTCTGAGAGGTCAGAAAGGAGCTGCAGGCAACTTGGTCTGGAGAAAGCAGGCTCTTCTGTCTCCTACCACAAGGAACAGACATTCACAGTCTCGGGCCCATCGCCTTCCAGGGTTTCTGTGAACCCATCTCCAAACCCCTCTGCTTCCACCAGCTCAGGCTTCTTGTTGCACATGGGGCAGAGCTGGTTGCGGACGGCAGATGATCTCATCCAAACGATGAGGTTCCAGCGTTCCCCGGAGGCAATGGGAAGCGCCCCGTGGATCTGCCCTCCTCGGTGTAACAGCCCCTGGGCTCCCACGTGTTCAATCTCTATGTACTTTGGCACAGGGGATGGATCCTAGAACAAAGGGAGGAGGGTACAGCATTACACCAGAAATCCCAAGCAGAAAAATGCTCAAATTGTTGAAAATTTGTCGCCTCTTCACCCACAGCACTCAGCGAGCGACATGGAGAGGACCCACTGCCCTCGGAAATGCAGCCACGTTAGTGGTGGCTTGGCAGCAGGGTAGCACAACTCTGTTCCAGTGAGACCTTCCCAGTGCCACAGGGAATTTAGAGTTTCAATCGAAAAACCTGTTTCATCAGCGTGAGGGAGCTTTTACCGCTCTCTTGCCACGAGTCCCCTGGAAATGGGGGCTATAAATTTAGGTTTAACTCTCTGAAATAAATTTCTTCTCTCTCTCTCGCACCTCCCTGCTCACTATTTCAGCTGGGGAAAGCTGGGCTGGTTTGTGTCGCTCCCGTTTCTCCTGCTACAGCTGTCTCTGTCTGCTTTTTGGAGCTTGAATATATATCGCTAACGTGCTTGTAGCAGAAAAGGCTCCTGTAGAACCAAGACACTTTAAGAAAGGGGAAAGGGACAGAGCAGGTTTGACTGTCGGAGGTGAGTAATCGTTTTTCAGGACACGGTTAATGCCTTGAAGCCGGGGGGGTGAGGAGGCAGAGGGCAGCAGAGTCAGGGTGAGGTGAGGAATGTGCTCAGTACCTGGCTGAAATCCCCAAAGTACAAGCTGCCTTCTGTGAATTCTTTGCCCAGTGAAACGTTTAGGGTGACTTCTGCATTGTCATAGTGCGAGCTCAAATCCAGGTCTTGGTGCAGCGAGTACTTGACAACGAAGGCTTTATGGCTGTCCAGACAGGCGCCCCCCAGCTCGGGGTACAGCAGGGCCGTGATGGGCCGCAGGTATTTCTCACGCAGGGGTGTGATGAAAGTTTCGTCCATCCCAAGCTCATTTAGCAAAACCTGTCTCAGAGAGAGGAGGCGGGAGCAGCTGAACAACTACATCTGTCTTGTTCTCTTCAGCCCTGCTGCTTGCTCGGATGAAGAATTTTAGAGCAAAGGCTCCAGCTAAAGGAGGCAAAAGGAGGAGGAGGATCAAGGTAGAAAGTGATGGGGAAAAGGTAGAGTAAGATCAGAAGTTCAGTGCTTTAAAACTCCGCTCTTTGATTTAAATGTCTGTTGCTTAAATTCACGGTGCTCTTTGCCCTACCAACTCCCATCCCCTTTCCCTGCACTCCCCTGTCCTTGTGCCCATGTTACACACCCCCTCGACTCCACTTCAAGGGCCCTGTGCTCAAATCACAGATGTTTTGGAAGGGAAAGGAGTGTGAAGCGAGGCAGTGAACAGCCTGCCCATGAACCGGATCCCCTAAAGAAGCACAAGAGGTAGCAAGTCCTACCCCATAGTTGTTCATAGTGTTGGGCCTGCCTTTAGGCATATCTGACTGCTCAAAGTTCTCCAGCTCATCCACCAAGGCCTGGCAGAACTCCTCGGTGAACACCGGGAGCCGATAGATCCTCTTATCTGTCGAGAGAAGGGAGACACTGTTTGCTGGGGAAAAAAACAGGCGGGAGCGTTCCCGGCGTGTG
>NW_010418916.1:2093-5873 GCF_000710305.1 Buceros rhinoceros silvestris
AAAAGCAGGCGGGAGCGTTCCTGTCTTGTGCTGCCTAGGTAGGACCACGTGCTTCGCTTTCTGCTCAGGCTGCTCCGAAGGGCTGGACCATCCCCTGAGATCAGCTCTGGGATGTATCTGTTGTTTCTTTATGTTGGTCCCTTGTTTCCAGGCTTCCCCACCCAGTCGGGAGAGCTGGCGCTGCTTTAAATGCCTGCTGTGGGTGCCGAGGAAATGTTTTGAGCCTAGAGGAGGGCGGTGAACCAGCGGGTCGTCCCAGGCCGGCTGGATACAGCCTCCTGGAAGGAGGAGGGTGAGGGGGATGTGGGATTCACTCATCCAGTGCCAACCTTGTGGGAAGACCAGACTTTCTGAGCTGCCTGTCAGGGTAGAGCCCTAAAGGTCCATGTAAGGGGAGCTCAGTATCGAGGTAAAACCGAGTGAAAGGGCTGCGTGGCTGGCAACCGTGCCTGGACAAACCCAGGAGCCCTGCACGTACACAGCATTTGTGTCTGTCTTTTCATCTCGAGAACGGGAGGCAACTTTGCAGCTTCCTCTCCACATTTTGTCAGCTTTTCTGATAGGGGGAGAGCTTCACAGATGCCTCCAGGGAAGCTTAAAACCCAGAGGCTGAAATCTAGACTGAAACTATTTCAGCTCAGACTAACCAAGAGGGATTGTCTGAAATGGTAAAGCACTTGGGGAGGGAAAACCAAGCTCCTCAGACTGACAGTGTTCCTTCAGCAGGCTTCCCCGCGGGGTTGTGGTACCACCAAAACGCCAGCCCTGCTGCAGCTAGAGCTGGTGAGACATCAGCAGACTGGGAGCAGGATCTCATCCAGCACGTAACCGCTGTACAACGCCTTCTCCCCAGAGACCCCTGTCAAGCAGAAAACATCCCGCTCATCTCAGCTGCGTGTCAGATTAGAGCTGTTAAAGACAGCTTGGAAATGGCTGACGTGTCACAGGGGAGATCTCTGTGGCTGGTGTGTTGTTTTCTTTACCTGAGAAGGACTCGACGTAGCGCAGGAGGCCATGGAGACCAGCACCCGGCGATGTGCAGTATCTCACGATTTCTAGAAAATCTGGGGCCAGGAATGAATCCTGGTGTTGAGGGAAGGATGATAAAAATACACAGAGACACAATTAGCCTGCGCAGTCTTTTACAGCCCAAGAGGGACATGGACTTCTAGGCTGCCACAGGGAAATACGTGGAGGGCAGGGAGCCAGGCTGGGTTCCTTCTGGCAGGAAATGCAGAGTGTAACTGGTGCTTTTCTTGGTGGTTTAGGTAAGTTGCTGCTTGCTCTAGGCTGTGGGTTTCTGCGTATAACTGGCCAGATTTATTCTTAGCGCGATGGCAAAGAGCCTGGCTCACCCCATGGACTCCTAACAGGTAAGTGCAAGGTCTTTCCTGGTAGGTTTGCCTTCTTGTCATGGCCTCAGCACAGCTGAGTGACCGTGCTCTGCTTCGAGCACGTCCCCACACAGACCGTGACAGACAACGACAGAACTTGTTACTACCGAATAAGGGAGCAGTAAATCCGAGTGACCCCGGGTGTGGTACTGCTGATCTGTGGTATCACCCAGCCTTGGGGCTGCCAAACACGAGGCAGTTCAAAGCGGAGCAGCCAACGAGGACCGCTACCCGTGCCGTTGTGGTGCCAGCAGCCTGTGCCCCCCCTCCACTGACAGTCACCAGGAACTGGTCTGAGGCTGATTTCTGTGGCTGCTCCTTAGACCTCACCAACTCTGTTTGCTGCTGTGATGCTTTAGGTCTGTATTACGAATGTATCGTGAGTCCAGCGCAAGCTGCTGGTGCCGCTCCTGCACAGAATGACCCTCATGCGGCTATAAGCCAGGGGAACCTTCCTGGAGAACATCCCGTGCCGCGGAAGTTTTAATATGCTACACTTCAGTTTTAATTCCATGCAGCTTCAGCCTGGGGAGGAGAAGAGGACGTCCTCCTGCGAGAGCCAACTGTCGGGCAAAACCGATCCCAGCCGTGCTCTGTACCTGCAGGCTGTACAAAACCGATCCCAGCCGTGCTCTGTGCCTGCAGGCTGTACACCTCTGGGTGTAAAACTGATCCCAGCCGTGCTCTGTACCTGCAGGTGGTACAAAACTGCTCCCAGCCGTGCTCTGTACCTGCAAGCGGTACAAAACCGATCCCAGCCATGCTCTGTACCTGCAGACTGTACACCTCTGGGTGTAAAACCAATCCCAGCCGTGCTCTGTACCTGCAGGCTGTACACCTCTGGGTGTTTCCGTCTGTAGCGCTGGGAGATGATGGCTTTGCGTTCCACTGACTGGTGAATTAACTCTCTTCTTCTCTGCACCTCTGCCTCAATCTACAAGTAAACAAGAGAGCATGTTGTTCGCACTCAAAAGGGGTAACGAAAACAGTCCCAGGAATTTGCTCCTTGATTTCAACCAGTCATTTTTGTTCCAGCTCTGGGAGCCAGAGCGTTTGCCTTTGCTCTTCTGTAGTCAAGACAAGTCCAACAATTACCTGGAAAGCCAAATGCCCAGGAGGGACTGGAGACACATTCTCACCACAGATGGCTTAAAAAACAACTGCTCCCTTTCTGTGGATGTGTCAAGCGGAGCTGCGAGGTTTCAGCCCTTTCGGGCACTCTGACGCCTCATGAATCACCAGTGGATGCTTTAAGAGCCTGGTTTATGCTCTGGCAATATAAGCATCGTCCAAAATAAAGGTATTTGCTGCAGGGAGACCGGATGGCTCCTAACTGCTCAGTGTTGTGGGACGGGCTAACATGCAATTTCGGAGGAAGCAGCTGTAGAACCAGCTGATTCAGGCAGCTCCTCCTGTTTAATAATCCCCCTGAGATCAGTTTATAACACTCCTTAGCCAAAACAGGAGGGTGTCACCAGTGCTCCTGACCCCTGGTAACGTGGTTAGTGTAACTAACACCATTTTACAGGGCAAGCAGCCGTTCTCTGTCACCAGCAGGCCATGGCAAGGGACACCTCCGCCATCCCCTGCTGCCTCTGAGGACTGAGTGGCTCACAGTCTTTCTCAGGATTCTGCAGTCCCGATTATGATGTTATATTGATACAACAAACCATGTGTTAAGATCTGGCCCAATCTGCAGAGGGTCCGGGTGATTAGAAATTTGAAGGGAAGTGAGGATCTAGACATCCTGCGTAAAGTGGTATTATAAATTCTGCATTACACCGTTTATTGTGCTCCACTGATTCTGCTTGTAGAATTCCTGGGCCATTCTAATTGTAAATTCCACACTACACTACTCATAATACCCAGTTAAGAAAACAGAGCTTTAATTGTGATTTAGGGCCAGCATCGTAATGCCAAGGATCCCTCAAAGAACCTGTCTGTCCCCTTATTGTCGGGTGACAGATCTCTGTCCCTGGCCTGGAAAGAAAGCCAGATCCCCGCCAGCATGTCCTGGGGGTTGTTCTTGTGATACCCTTCCGCAGCAGACCTCGTGTGAACGCCGCAGGACCCCGCTGATCCCATCTCTTGATGAGAGAGGGGTGCAGGAAGGACAGACCGGCCGGGTGCTGGGAGCCAGCTGCCTAAAGCCCCTCGGGGAGCGGCTCGGGCGGCCGTTTGGACAACGCTGAATTACAGTGTTTACTTCCAGGGAGTTGCTCAGTGTAAACACCCCAGGGACGGCGCCCAGCCCCGGCTCAAGGCGCCAGCAGGGAATTTCTCCCCTTCGGTCTCCACCCCGCGCCGGGTTTGATCCGGACGAGGCACCGGGGAGCTGTGGCAGTCAGGTCCCGGGCTTGTGGCTTCAGCAACTCTCCCCGGCCCC
>NW_010418917.1:0-872 GCF_000710305.1 Buceros rhinoceros silvestris
AGGAGCAGGCGCGACGTTGGGGTCTGTGTGCCGGGGCCGCGGCAGTCCGTGCTGCCAGGCAGACATCCCTTCCCCTGCGCCGGGGCTCTGCCGAGCCTGCTCAGACCTGAGCGGAATGTTAAACGCGCAGGACTAGATTAGCATACTAACCAAGTTGTGTCAACCCCCGGCAATCAGCAATCGGCCATCTCCTCCCTACGGCCGCTGCGGCAGAGCCTGCCAGACGCTTAACTGTGTCCTTTGTCAGATCCCTTTTTATGTTTGTGTTTGGCTTTTGTTTTCCAATCAGACCCTAGAAATTCATTAACAAGAATGAAAGGCAGAGATGCAAAAACCTATAATGAAAACAAATGATCTATTTAAACGGTGCTCGAGCTGAAAGGAGGGGTCTGACAGCGCTGGGACCAGAAGAAGAGGAAATCCTGCAGCCGGGAAAATGCCTGGACACGTGCATGTCCTTCCCCGTGCCAAGGCTCCAAGGAGACAGTGGCTACAAAGCCGGTGGTCTGTGTAAGGATGGTGTAGCATTGTCTTCACAGAGCCTCAGAGAAATGCCAGCGCCGGCCAAACTGAGAAATCTTCATTGTTCTGCTCTGGCCGCTGTCACTGTTGTCATTGTTAGTACTGCTGCCAGACAGGCTTTAATTAGAGAAAAGTTTCTGTGCCTCTAAACATAAACTTTTAACATCGTTTGAGTTTGTTCACACCATTCCTCCTGTTCCAACACAGCCGCCGAGCAGTGAGGGTAGCCCCTGAAGGGAGGTCACTCTTCGGCGGGTGCCACGGGTGGCAGCAGGGCTGGGGGGCTGCCTCGTCCCCAGGAGCATCGGCCAGCCCCGCCAGCGCCGGGGATGCCCGACCCAAGCCCCCAG
>NW_010418917.1:926-4820 GCF_000710305.1 Buceros rhinoceros silvestris
CCGCGCCCCATGGACCCCCGGCCACCCCAGCCAGCGCCGGGGATGCCAGACCAAGGCCCGCAGGATGTTCAGGTGTCTTCAGCTCCTGTGATCTTTCTTAAACAAATGATCCCACAATGTTCGTGCCCCCTAAACTTCATACGGTCATGGAGAATAAAACAATTTAATCCAAGCATGGCCTTTTCATCAGGATCTATCAGATAAGGGAGAATGTGAAATAGCAGGTGTGGTGTGATTTCTGGTTCTAAATGGTGCGTGGAGGCTTTCGGTATCCCAGAGGCACAGCGCACACTCGGCAGCAGGGTTTTTAGGCATCTATGAATGAGGAGGGAGGGGTGTGTGATCACCCCCCAGGGTCCCTGTGCAGCTCGAGTGTGCAGGTCTGTGAGGTCAGGGCAGGGACTGACCTGTCTGCACAGCCTGCGACACCCTCCCCGCTGATATGGCATCCCTGAAAAGGGGCCGCTGCCACGGGACCCTCTGAGCTCCCGGAGCTCTGTAATTGGTACTGTGGGGAAGCAGGAACGTGAGCAGGGAGAAAGGAAGAGGTGCTGCAGCCCCCACTGTCCCTTCGCCCTCTGCTCATGCCGCCGGCTGCGCCAACGGGCAGCGGCTCCAGGGCTCTGTGCCTGTCTGCTGAGGGAGCTCCACTAACTCCAGCTGATCCGCACCAGAACCTGTACACTAAGAACCTGTAGCTTAAATGTTTTCAAGGTAGAAAACTCAGAGATTTTATCTGCTGAAGAAACTGGAAGAAAATCTCTCCTGCATTTCAACACCTGTCCTCTGCTCACACCTCCCAGTCAGGAAAACGATGAGCAAACCAGTTCGTTTAAGGGAACCTCTCTCACTGATCATGGTAAGGACATCCTGGATAATCCCACCCAGCACAGTTTAATCTACCTTCTCAACTAGATAAATAAACTGAAACTGGTAAGAATCTTCAAAATTTATCCTAGACTACAACCACCCCTTATCATTAAATTTTTAATTGTAAACACTGCAATTAGTGGTGAGATGTTGCTGCTTGCCCACAGCTGGATAGTGATGATGTGGGACCAGAGTTTTGCAGCCTCTGAAATAAACCCGTATTTTCACAGCAGCTTCTGAAAGTGCCTTGTGCCAGTTTAAAAAAAAAAAAGGTATTTTGGGAAATGACAGGAGAGCTGTCTGTCATACACGCCAGCACATCACCCAGGTGATGAGCTACAAATACATTCCCACTCCTTTTTCAGTACTGAAATTAAAAGAGAGGAAAGGTACTAAAAATACATGATATTCTTATGCCAGAAGATCAAGACGTAGAGAAACAGAGCAACAAACCTAGGGAAATCTTAGCAAATAGGCAGGTACGGCTTTGGGGGGGATCTCTATGTGAGATGCCCATCAGTAACTGAGGGTGTTTCTTACCTGCTCAGGGAACACAACACACTTTGGGCAGCACCTGCCAACCCCAGAAACCAACAAGGATTTTCCAGCCTTTTCCTGCTGCCAGCAAAAGCTGCAACTGAGAGCACGTGCTCCACAGCCCGGCAGCCAGACAAATCCGTCTCCCTCCCAGAGAAAGCTGCAGCACGAGCGTTACCTGCCCTCTGGTACGGAAGCACAAATTCCTCTGGGTGAGGCAGTTCCCATGGCCACAGCCCAAACCAGCCGGGCAGAGGAGAACCTGCTGGGCAGGGGGGAACCTGCTGGGCCGAGAGGAACCCACGGGGCAGAGGGGAACCAGCTGGGCAGAGGGGAACCTGCTGGGCAGAGGGGAACCAGCTGGGCAGAGAGGAACCCATGGGGCAGAGGGGAACCCGCTGGGCAGAGGGGAATCTGGCTCCCAGCCAGCCCTGTCCTCCCTCCGGACAGACGGACACTGTGTGTCCATGATTCTCCTACGTATGCCCACCACAAGCACTCCAAGTGCCATGGGGCTGCTGCCAGGGCAGCAATCCCAAGGACTGAGAGTGCAGGATCTGATAGGAACCTCACTGGGCTGATGTAGTGCCCTGGGAAACAGGGCACTGATTTTTCCTCTGATCTGGAATCTCTGCAGTCAGGGTCTGTTACTCCTTGTTTGTTCCAGCGGAAGGTATTAAACAGAAATCCACGTGATACCAACAGATGTGGCTCACCAGCTTTGGAACACGGGAGTTCCGGGTTTTACTAATAAATGGCCCCCTGTACTCTGAAATTCAGCCTTAGTCCTACTTTCTCCACACCTCGTGAAGAGCAATTAAGTCAATAAACAGTAACTCCAGTAATAAACAGTAATTCCAGTAACATCCTATAATAAAATCTCTGGTTGAAATCAAGTTTAAAAAGCAAGTCTTTTCTAGATCTGAAGGAAAAACTGAGACTAGCATGAAGAAGAAAGTCCCTTTTACACGGGAAGGTAACGGAACTGTTTTCTGCTGACACTGCTTGTCTTCACAGAACCAAACCTGTTGATTTCTCACCTGCAGCTGGTGAAGAGTTTGGGTCTTTCTGGAGCCAAGTGGGTCACACAGTATCTCACTCACTGCCAGAATAGAACCGAACCTGCTGTATCAGCTGTACCACGTTTAAATTCCGGTATGCAAACCCCACTTTCTCCACAGACATTCAGAAGCACTGTTCTCTTTAGGCTCCCGCCTTGCCAAACTTCCATCTAACTGCTCAGTGTTTGAGTAGCTCAGAAATATTTCTCAGTAACCGAAAATGTCTTAGAGCACCGTTGTCCTGAAACACAGCACGGTGTTGCTTGAACGATTTGCCTCTCAGGAGGCAAATCACCACTTGAAAACCTAAGTTTCTAACAGTTACCTAAAAACCAGTGGATGCAGCGGAAGCAGAGACGTACCCTGGGTTGTAGCAACTCTACACTGTCTACACATTAACACTACACACAAGTTAAATATAATGATAAATAGATGATTGTCAGCAGAAACATGGGCACAGCCCCCTCCTCGCTTAGCGCCGTTTGTGCAGCGCTCTGCACTCTAAACCAAACAGACTTAATTAATTTCAGGGTTAATATTCCTCACCCAAATCTCTGAATTCAGTTCAGAGCATCTAAGAACACCAGGCACCCACCACACAAAGGATATCAAGGCCTGAAACGTCTCCTGGGACTAAATAGGAAAAGGTAGATGCTTTATTCAGGATCCTCTGAGATACTGAGAGCACAAAGAGAATGAATGTCTTTGCCCACCACAGAATTTCCCAAGGTTTCCATTTAATTTATAAGTCTGATGACTCTCAAGAAATTGAAGTGTGCACTCATGTTGTAAACAAAATACTTCAGATAAAAATGTATGAAGAAAGCAAGAGAGAAAGGTTTCTTAAAGGACAAAAAACACCCCAAAAAGCAAATACAGGAAGAAATCCAAGACCAAACTTCACACTTCTCAGTTTTTCATCTAGATAGAGGAGACTGATGAGTATTTTTTGGAGTCGACCATCGATCTTCCTGCTGCTATCAATATTATCCAAGGTTAGTTTCGTATTATGGAGTATCCCCGATATTATGAATGACTTTATAATGACTCAAGATACACAGATGTATTAAAACTTGGTACTTCACAGTAACTCAGTGAATTCTACTTCCATAAAAAACAATCCTGAATGAAATTACAACACCTGGAGAATAGGTACCTTTTGAGTGCCAAATCTAACGGTGGAGAGACAAGTAGGAAGAGAAGAGCTATTTTCTCCCACATCTGGGAAGATGTTTTTCTGCCAGCACATCACTGACCATAGATGAGGGAAACTGAGTATCTGAGAATTGAAAGGGACCATTGGAATATAATTCACCTACAACAACTCACACGCAAAACAAACCAGGGCAGGAGTCTCATTATTGCCTCCTCTTTCCTTACGCCTGTCGTGACTACGACAGAAATCCACAGGGCAGTTTTCCTGCTG
>NW_010418917.1:4894-8133 GCF_000710305.1 Buceros rhinoceros silvestris
AGCAGATTAAGCCAAGGGCACTAATCATTTGGCCTGTACTTTAATGACAAAACCTAACAGTTAGGGTCAACGTAAACAATTAAATAACAGAGCCTGACAAGGTATCAGCCTGAAGACCAGCAAGGCAGGTGCTAAGAAATCCCTCGTGCCGTTGGCACGTACAGAAAACCCATGGAGCCAGCAGGAGAGCGAGGCAGCGAATGCTGCTGCTCACCAGAAGGGCAGAGGACAAATGACACAGTGAACTCTAAAGCCTCTGCCCGAGAGCAGCCGGGCTGTTACACGTCATCGCACCCCTTTGAATCCACGTTATTTACATGCCACATGCCAGGAGGGCTCCCCAGACCAAAATCACCTCTACAGGGCTGACAAAAACCAGGTCATAGGAGATCTCCCTACCTCAGCATGGAAATGTGGTGATGGCGTTGCAAGATTCAGGGTCCACGAGTGGAGTAGGGGAGATGGTTCTTATTCAGACTGGCGAACGCTGGTACAAACTCTCCATACCAATGCCTGCAAATGAAAGAATATGACGTATATGAAGAATCCTGCAGAATTAGGAACAATGCTCCAAAAGAACCAGAAGTTTGTTTACAGCATGGAGCTGTTCATTTTTTTTTATCTGTGTTCAGCTCCAACTCTGTCCACCTTCCCAGCTGTTCTACCCCTCCCACAATGAAGGCAGGGCTGGAGCATCTCTAGGTACATTTTATGTTCCACAAAGCAGCAGCTGCACCTCCCCGGCTTAATACAGAAAAGACTGTGGCAACCACATCCAGGTGGCCTTGCCAGTGGGTGTTTGTCTGTACCAGGGACTCTGACTCGTCCATCAGCAAAGACAGACGTTCTGTGGTCTTCTGCTGTAGCAGCCACTGCAGCTCAGAACTGTTTCTCACAGAGCAAGCGGGGGGAGTAGATGCATAAGGAAGGAAAACAAACACAATGACGAGGTAGGAGGAACAGCTGGACTCCTGAGCAGCCTGCTGCTTCCCACCGAAAAGCATCACTTCCAGGGCACAGCCTGGGTCCAGGTGGGTGGCTGAGCAGGAGGTGTGATGCAGCCCGTGGCAGGAGGTCTCCAGAGTGGGAACTCTCCCTTCCGACGGTGGTTCTTGTTGCTGTCACACCTCTGCAGCCATCAGGAGTGCAGGAATAGGAATTACAGAAGCCTTGTGAAATACTGGTTGCCTCTCCCCAGTTTGTCACTCCTCTGTCTACCTCCTTCTGTGCTCAAATGCATTTTACTATTTTTGGTCTTTGGATAGAGTCTCGTCTGACCACCTGAGCATCAGCCTCCATCTTGGACGGCATCTGGCAGGGAGAAAAAGCAGGCAGATCTGCAGCAGGGGCTTGGGAGAGACACGCTGGTCAGCCGCTACGCTGTACGGAGTCGCTCTGCAGCCTGGCAGCCTGCAAATCCGAGGCACGGGCAGAGACAGGACGCCTCCATCCCACCCTGACTAGGGCAGCTTTAGCCTGAAGGTGAGCGATGCCCAACGGCACAACCGTGGGACAGGAACGTGTGAGACGCAGGGGGTGAAAGGCTAAACCAGCACCGGTTCAAAGCTGGGTTTAAACAGAACCAAGAGAAAGAGGAAGCTATCTGAGCTAAAAATGGGCCTTTCAGAGAAATGGAAGTTGTTTCCAAACAATGAAAACAGAACAGGACATAAATCTAGCAAGGTAAAGGCAAAACCACGATAAGGCAAGCGAAAACAGGTCTCGAAGAACAATTGTTGGAGTTACGAGAGCTAATAAAAATTTTTCAAACACAAAAGCAGGAAGCCTGTCGGTCACCTAGCATGGCTGATGGATGATCAAGGCGTAAAGGGAGGAATTAAGAAAGATAAGGACACAGCAGCAAAATTAAATTAATTCTTTGCCCTGCTGTTCACTATGGAGGAGGTCAGGGAGGTTCATACGCCAGAGCAACAAATCACCGCGGCAGACAGTACTGCCTCCGGAGCTTTCAAAGAGCTCAAACACGAAACTGCTGAACTTCCTTTCCTCCTCTCTACCAGAGGATCGGAAGGTGACGAATCTTTACAAGAGGTTTTAGGAGCAATCATGGGAATCACAGAGCAGAGAGTCACATTCCCAGAGTAGGGAAAACGGTAGCAAAAGGTCGGGCCGATCCGAATTAGCAGAGGTGAGTACACACGGTGTCTTGGGAGGAGTCTCAAAGCCAAAGAAGCGTCTACACGTGTAGCTCCAAGTTGTCTGGCGGAGGAAACAGCCCTGCTAATACAGGAGATTTAGGCTGATACAGTGGAATCAGATTTTCTCAAAGCTTTTCTAGAACATCCCTCACTAAAGGTTCTTAAGGAAACTAAACTGACATGGAGTAAGGAGGATTAATCTTCCTGCAAATTCCTGATAAAAAAAATAGGGGGAAAAGTGTACAAACACAACGTTAGCAATGAAGGAGAGCAGAAATTCTGCGCTGCCTCAGCATGCTCATAAATAACCGGGATGAGGAGATAACGAAGTGACACACAGATAATGGAGTTAACGGGCAGAGTTTTTCAGGAAAGTCAAGTTTAAAACTAACTGAAAAAAGTTCCTGAGAAACCTCAGAGTGTCCCTGATCCCAGGGGATCCTGTTTAACCAGGTATTTTAAATGTGCCTTTTTTACAGTGGGAGAGGAAAGGTCAAGACCGAAGTCTGCAGGTTTTGGGGTTTTTTCATTGCACCTGAACAGCATCTCCCATCCTTGGGGTATGGAGGAGGAGGAGCAGAGGAACAGAAAGCTAAAGCATCTCCTTTTGGCCATATAACAGCATTAACTCCTTGGACTCTGGCAGGTATTTTGAGGATAGATTCCCCCAGTTCCTGCAGCGGTACTGGAGATGTGACAAGAGTCCTTGGTGCTGCTGCTGGGTTAGTGACAGGAGAACACGACTCCATCCACTGACGGACTAGATGGAAGATGAAAGCTCTGCCATGGATAGGAGAAATCCCCCCTGGTTTGGGGAGAACAGGGAGCAAACACCTCCCACCTTGGGGGGTTGTTCACCAAGTCCAATTCCAAACTGGAGGAAATCCCCTCCATCATTCCCGGCTGGACAGGGCTGGGAGAGGGCTGCTGCAGTTGCTCTCCCCGCCCGGGGATGCCTGTGACGGCACTGTGTGTGGAGGTGGAGTGGCTCGCTGCCCTGCTGCTGGTGACACCCCGCAGGCAGAGGCCATGGCCCCCGGCTCTGCAGTGCGGGGCGAGGGGAGGGAGAGGCTGCGTCTC
>NW_010418917.1:8188-8463 GCF_000710305.1 Buceros rhinoceros silvestris
GTGGAGGGGGAGTGGCTCGCTGCCCTGCTGCTGGTGACACCCCGCAGGCAGAGGCCATGGCCCCCGGCTCTGCGGTGCGGGGCGAGGGGAGGGAGAGGCTGCGTCCCCTCCAGCTCCCACTCTCCTCCTGCAGCAGCTGCCTGGATTTTCCAGCAGCTGAGTTACTGTACAGCAAATAAAGAGCATCTGACAGCGCCTCCGCTAAATTAAACTGGAGACCTTCTCTCCAGCACGGAAACAAAGCGCGTGGCGCGGCGGCGAGGGGAGGGTGGGCG
>NW_010418918.1:0-279 GCF_000710305.1 Buceros rhinoceros silvestris
GGCCCCGGCCGTGTGCCACGGCGGCTCCGGCACAGCCCGCATGGCCCCGAGGGCGCGCTCACCGCCTCCCCAGCACAGGGCTGCTGCCACTCTGCCTGCCAGCCCGGAGCAGGAGCCTTGTCGCTCTGCATTGGTGAAGACGTGGAAAACAATTTGCAGGTAAAATGACCCTTTCCCGTGGCAAATTACCCTTGACTGCTGCAGCCCGGGTGCTTGTTATTCCAGGCAGGATGTCAGGGCAAGGCGGCACGGCACGGCCGCACTCTTAAACAGGCGGGA
>NW_010418918.1:463-1036 GCF_000710305.1 Buceros rhinoceros silvestris
CTTGTTACGGAATTGCAAGAACCTCAAGTGAAGATAAAGCAGCCGTGCTCGCCCGTGCCCAGGGCACCAGGGTTGGGCTGCCCGTGGCGGGGAGCCACCTGGCCCAAGCACTCTCTTAGCCCATGGGGCATCTCTGCCCAGCCCAGCGAGGTGATGCAGGGGTTTGAGGGCACATCTGGCCAGATGTTATCCCCATGCCTGTCCTGGGTGATACATAGAGAGGAGCAATCCCCAACTTAGCTGTGTGGAGTCTTTATCCAGCAGATTAGGTGGTGGTGATGGGCTGTGGGTACATATATAATTTCATTGGGCTTTAGCGTTTATTGCAGGAGCTAAATGTCATTACGGGCAGATCCTCTGTCTAAATCCACGGTCCGTTACAGCTGCAGGGTTATAAATCGCCTCATCCCGAGGGGAGCTGCTTGAGCTGATTTTATTAATTCTTTTCTTCCTCTTTTTCCCCCTTTAAATGCAACCACGCGCAGACGATTAAGAACTCAGGGCTGGGTTCAGGTGCCATCCCCACGATCAGCCCAGCTGACCCTCTGCCCAGGGATGTTGCAGGGGTGGCGC
>NW_010418919.1:0-754 GCF_000710305.1 Buceros rhinoceros silvestris
CGCCATGCTCGCCAACGCGGCCACCATGCGGATCCTCATCAAGGGGGGGAAGGTGGTGAACGACGACTGCACGCTGGAGGCCGACGTCTACATTGAGAACGGCATCATCCAGCAAGTGGGCCGCGAGCTCATGATCCCCGGCGGGGCCAAAGTCATTGATGCCACCGGCAAGCTCGTCATCCCAGGCGGCATCGACACCAGCACCCACTTCCACCAGACCTTCATGAATGCCACCTGCGTGGATGACTTCTACCACGGCACCAAGGTACTGCCCAGCCACGGCCTCCCCTGTCCTGCCCACCCCCGGGCGGGTGGGTTTACTGCCAGCTCGGGGAGGGCTCCCTGGACCCCAGGTGCCGCTGGGTGCTGCAAGGGGTCGGTGTGGAGCATCTGCAGCCGAGGGCGATGCTGGGCACATAAGAGCATTTGGTAGCTGGTTCCTGGCAGCTTGGCGTGGCACCGCCTGTCCCCATGTCCCCATCCATCAGGTCCCTTTGCTGTGAGCATCCTTCTCACTGGCACCCTGTGTCAGCATGGGGACACTCCTCAGTGCCACTCCAGCTTGGGGTGCTCTTGGTGCCGTGCACCGGGTGCCGCTGCCGGGGGTTGTCAAGGGGCCAAGGCAGGCATGTCCCGCCCGGGCAGCATTGGCACCGTCTGTCTCCAGCACCCACACAGAGCAGCCATTGTGCCAGGCCAGTGCTGGCCGTGCCTGGCCCCGGGATGCCCCACTGTCCCGGGGCAGGGGGCTTGA
>NW_010418919.1:953-1225 GCF_000710305.1 Buceros rhinoceros silvestris
ATGGCACAGAGAGGGGCACGGAGATGTGCCAGAGGGTAGGGGGCCAGTGCCACCACCGCAGGCACCCCATGCCATGCCAGCTCCCTGTCCCTGTCCCTGTCCTGGCAGGCTCGCAGCACCGCGCCAGCTATGGAGGGCCAATTGGTAAAGGAGCTTTGGGGATTAGCCAGGCCGGGTGAGCCGGGGACACGGCTGGGTGCAGTGGCGCCCACCCTGCCGCCCACACGTGCCATGGCGGGGGGCTGGGGGCGTCTCCCTGCGGCCCCCCCGTG
>NW_010418920.1:0-22118 GCF_000710305.1 Buceros rhinoceros silvestris
GGGCCGGTGCCCGGCGGGGTTCGCCTGTGCGCCGCGGCCAAGGACGCGTCGCTGCTCAGTCGAGGCTCTCCAGCCGCTTGCGGGTCACGGGGCGCGTTGGCCATGTGGCCGTGACTGTGTGCCCGTGTGATTGATCTCTTTCACTTTTAGATGAGGGAGAAAGATAAACCGACTATCAACCTAGCCTTTAATTAGTTTTGCCCTTCTAAATAGTGGTAATGGAGAAATTCAGTTTCTTGCACAGTAGAAACCAGCATCTGATGTTTCTGTTGCTGGTACCAGTTACGTGTTTTGGCAAAGCCAAACCATTAGCAATGCCAATGCTTACAGTCTGTGCCTTTAGCATAAAATTTCTCTTGAACGTTTTGTTTTAGTGACTTGAATCACCTCGTTTACATACGTAGTTGGAAATGACCTGTTAGGCACAGACCATGCTTTGTGTTCCTCGTTGTACTGCTTAGCATTGCACGCGCCTTAACGATGTTGTCAAACACTAACTTTACAAAAATCTTAAAAATAACCCCAACGACCCAAACAAGAGTCAGGTCATTTCACTGATGCCACGTAAGGGCACTTGATACCAAAACGTCTTTCTTACCATGCTTCCACAAATTTCAGATCTTACTCGTCAATGTACTACAACATTAAGTGTTCTTACAGCTTCGCTAGCAGGAATTAAATTACTTATATTCAGGTAAACTGTTAAGCATTTCTGTAACTTCTAGCTCTGTGGCCCAAGTACTTCACATAGAAAGAGTTTTCAGCTTGATGTCTTACAGTGATTATTTGTTTGGCTAATACTGCAAAAAGCTTCATATCAGTGTAAGAAATTCTGATACAGCAGTGGACTAAGATTTACCATCATGTGTTAGAAAATAATGTTTGTAAATAAGTTTACAAAACCACTCTTTTGTTAGAGAAAGAAGGTGATGGAAACTGTGTCAAAGCTTTGTTGTTCAGGTACTTTAAAGAATCTGGGTGAAAAATAAATGTTTTCCATTTAGCTGAAGTTACTGTGGTGTGCCAAATGTGTATCTCATTTCCTTTCCTCAAGGAGCAGCCTCATGATTAAGTACCACTGTAATAGTGGTAGCATTTTCAAGAAGGTATTCTATGGCAATAGACAAGCGTTATAAGAGTCCACCAAAAGCTCTCCTATGGCTTTGTTGCAGAGTTAGGTTCAAACAGGGGCTTGAATGGATACCCATCTTTCAAATTTAAATTTAATAATTGATCTTTACTCATTCTCACCATTTTCTTAAATTTCAGTCTGGTTCCCTAATTAGAATTAGCAATGTCTTTTCCTTCACAAAGGTTGACCGTTCTTTTCCGTTTCTGCTTTGTTGCCTGCTTCCTACAGTGGTTTCAGTCGAAACAGGTAATTTGACAAAGACCGCCTTTAGACCTACTGTTGTTTATATGTAGAAGAATGGAGTTGAGTTAACCTGTTCCACCATTTGGACAATATAAAAATTTAATATAATTTACATGGTATACAACAGTTATAAATAAGTGATAAACAGCAATGCAAATGTATCACAAGTAAGTGTTTATTCTTACATACTGTTCAGGGTAAATTACATAAGAGCATCATTATTATGCTGACTCTTGCTTTCATAAATATTTAAGCAACAATGTAAGTTAAGTTACATGGTTTGTCTATTCTGAGGCGTTAAGGCTGTATTCTACTTTGATGGCTCAAAAGAGGACATACAAAAATACATTATTTCTTTGACTCTTCAGAGGTGTGTTTGATCACTTAAGGGGATTATTACATTTAGTCATTTCAGTGCAGTTTGGACTCACTTACCTAAGGGTTAAAAAAACCTGTTTATGAAATTCCAAAAATAAACATACATATGTCTGCTGTTTTAAAATGCAAATAAAGGTCTAAATTAACATGTGATTTTTCCCAAATTCAGAGAGAAGCCATCCTGTAGTACATTTTAGTACTGCATGAAAATTACCATTTTCTTTAGCAGAACAAGTAGCATGTAGCATATCCCAGATGAAAAAAAGCTCTGGCAGGCTATGCCTGGTAGCTGAGGCTGGGCCAGGTCGCAGCTCACACACTGCACGTGAACCACTGACGCTGTGTTACTGTTAAGCTGCTCTCCCGTGCTCTTCTCCAGGCGCTGTTTCCAATAAGCAGCATGGCAAGGCCACTCTCTTCCGGTGCGGCAGAAGAGACTTGGGTTGTATGGATATGAGTTGTGTAGCTTTCCCTCATGGCTTGAGAATAAGCCCTGCATTTTCTGTTAACCTGCAGCAAGAGTCAGAGTAGATTTTTTAAATCTTAACAAATTACCAGCCCTCAACTGCATGGTTTTCTAAACTGCTGTAGCTATAACGATATCCACTGCAGTGGATATCCAGCTGCAGTGTCTGTGCCATTCACTGGCTCTTTACGTTCACCTGCTGAATATTACCTGTAGCAACCAAGACAGTGCTTATAGGGTGTTTTGCCAGCATGGCCAGGGAAATGCTAACACCCACCCACCCCACACACCTCCACCCCCTCTGCAGGAGGCAACTACAGCATCTCAGCGTGGGGGCAGGAGAACGAGTGTCTCCAGTTTGTGTGCTGAGGGAATGGTGGCCATAAAGTTGAGGGTACAAATAATTAGAAATGATAGAGTAAGAATAGTTCAAATATGCAGGGTTCTTCAACCCAAATAATAACTGGATATGAGCAGTGGAGGTATAGGCACATTTCAGAAGACATATGGTCTTAGTTAATCACAATATATAAAGAAGAAGAAAGTAACCTCCACAGAGGCTTACTTCTTCATCATCTCAAACTTCATCATTTCCAATTGTCTATACCTTACTAAGATTTTATGAATATTTATATACACCCTCTAACTGAATGGTTATCACAGCTCAAAACTTAAATTCTTGAAACGCCTGTACTCTGGCAAAGAACCTAGGAATATTGCAGCTTAGATTTCCATGATCTTCAAGTGTTAGCAACCATCTTACCCATAGATAACATGCATATTTTTAAAAATAATGTCATTTTTGGAGAACACTTAGTAACTTTAAAACAACATTTCCATTTCTTCATGAAGAAGAGGAAATACTAAAATATTGAAATATTCTCTTTGCAGCAGAATTAACCTCTTGACCATCAAGTATGGTTTTTCCTATCTCTTTTTTGTGAAAAAGGGTGTACACTGAGCAAAATCACTTCAGAATTCTCACAGAAATCTGGATATGGCTATTGTGAACAATATTGATTATATATATTGATATATAATGAAGATATCCCAAAGTTTAGTCAACAGTTGAATTTGGAAGAAAATATGCTTGATCTCTGGAATATGCCCATAATCAATTTCTGACCATTTAAAACACCCTATAAGAGTAATAATTGTATGGGTTCTGTGGGGCTCTTAAGTTTTGATTTCCTTTGTAGAACTTGGATTCTTCCATGATCTTAATCATAGTTGTCTTGGGTTTGCTGGGACAGAATCATAGGCCTGCCACGGTCTGGAGGCCAGTTTCAAGCAGTTTCAAGTCAGCCAGGACAGCTGCCCTGAGCTGGCACGTGGGTGTATCCCATACCATAAACGGCACACTCAGTATAAAGGAAGAAGTTTGCTGGGGTGGGGTATCTCCTTCTCTACTTTACTGCTGTTGGTTATTGGCTTTGTGCAGTTTATCACTTCTGGGCTTGGGACTAGAGGTGTTGCTCTGCTATGTTCTTTGTTATTAGGTTATGGTGTTATAAATTCTTTTGTAATTATGGCAATTTCTGATTTCTGTGGAATGATAGTGGACACAGAGGATTTGGTATACCATTGGAATGCTTCTACCACCTTGATCATATTCTTAATACTTTTGAATGTCTTTCAGTTCTTGGTTCTGCTTAGAGTAAAATATTGGTATAGAGGTGGGTATGGTATAGCTGCTGCAAGCCCTGCAACAGGCCCTGCAGCTGCCTCAGCTCCCATGAGAGGCAGCACAGCTAGTTAGACCCTGGTGATGGATGATGAGGCTAACTTAGGACTCAACTAGTGCCGATGTAGATCGCCCCTGTAGAGAAGAAATACACAGAAAGAACAGGTCTTGCAGGGGTGGCACAGGCGGAAGAATCAGAGGTGATCGCTTGATCTCTATCCCTAAGTGAGTTGCAAGATGATAGACATAAAGACTACAGCCAACATGATGGCGGGCAACTTCTTACCTGGCTGTTCCAATGCTGGGATAATGAGTCCAATGGTTTGGATTTAGAGGGTAGAGAAGCCTAGCAATTGGGACCAATGGCTAGAGAAGTGGATATTGACAAGGGTCTTGCTCTCTCTGGAGGTGACTCCTGCTGAGCATGAGGAAGAAGTATCCCTTTAGAGACAATGTCATATACTGTCCATGTGGCAAAAGTGGGTACTGAGCATGCGCCACTGTCATATGCCAACAATTAGCGTTGTTTAGCTGGAAAGACAATGAGGCACCAGTGGTGGGTGACGTGGGTGCTCAGCAATATGCAGATAATCTCTCTTCCTTCCCAAGGGCTGGCATCTCCACTGTTGAAAAAACATCTGACAAGTCCATGGGACTGCTCAGTAAGGTGTACAAAAAATTGTCCCAGTTGGATTATAGGTTACACTTCCTACCTGCACCGATGAGTGTCTCAGGAGAAAATGTTTTTCTGTAAGGTCAGTTCAAGAAAGATGGTCCACACCACGGAGCACCCTGTGGTTCTTCCTGTGTAACCATGGGGAAGACATGAGAAAAAGGGATGGAAAACAAACCTCAGTCTTCAGACACACATGCAAGAGCTGCAAGGTAAAATAATCACGAAAGAGGGCCTTTTCAGAAAAAAGTGCTGCTCCAGTTTCCAATGGGCAGTTTCCCTGGACAGCATAGTTCTGCTTTGGATCCTTATTTATGAGATGTGAGTAATTGTGATGGAAGTCTAGCCCATGTGAGCTGCTTGGACCCTTATGTTAATGACAGGGACTCTGAAATTAGAGGGGCCCTGACTCCAGCCAGGTGGAGGAGAGGGACAACCAAGTTTGTTGGACTATGTGGGTTCGATGGTCTGGCACATCAGAACCACAGGATTACAAGGCTTTGGTGGACACTGGTACACAACGAACCCTAATGCCGTCAAACTGTAGAGGGACAGAATCCATTTGTATTTCCAGAGTGACATGGGAGATCCCAGGAGCTGACTGTAGCAGAAGCTGGAGTCTAACTGGACATGAGTGGCAAAAGCACCCTGTAGTCACTGGCCCAGACGCCCTGTGCATTCTTGGTGCAGAATATCTCAGGAGAGGGTATTTCAAGACCCAAGGGTGTACCGGTGGGTGTTTGGTGTAACAGCAGTGGAGACAGAGGAAATTAAATGTCTATCTATGTACTTTTCCTGGTTTGTCAGAGGACCCTTCTATTGCGGGGCTGCTGAGGGTCAAGGAACAAAAGGTGGCAATCGCTACTACAACAGTGCGCCGGCAACAGTGTTGCACTAATCAAAACTCCCTGATCCCCATCTAGAAGCTGATGGGTCAACCGGGGAGCCAAGGAGTGATCAGTAAGACACTCTCACTCCTTAACAGTCCTGTTTGGCCAGTGCAGAAGTAGACAATAAACACAAATAGTAGTGTTTGGTTCTTTATCTGTGAATGAAAAAGAAGATAAAGGTGGCATTTCCCAAAATACTATCCACTTACAGTGTTAGAAAGATCATATGGTGTAGCTTTTTGTAACATTATTCCTCTCCTTTCTTTGGTCAACAGTGAAGTAGTTAATTAGACAGGCTGTGAAATTATTAAGGCTCAGAATTAATACTCCTAAAACATCAATATGGAACAATTTGCACCTTTCTCAGCTGTTTGAAAAATCTGCAGTTTATTCTAATTTCATAATTTGGAGATTTTCATTGTGGTCATGACAGACATATTTTAAGACAAGAAAAAAACAGACTTAAATGTATCACTGAGCAGCTGAAAGATTATCAATCTGAGCCTTGAATTTAGAAATAAAGATTCCTCTGACTCTTGAAATAAAGGAGAAAAAGCACTATCAATATGTTTCTAGATGATACAAAAGAAAAATGCTGCAAAGCAGGTTTCTAATATGCATCATAACCTACGGAAGATCTGAGAATATCCAAAGAGAATGGGTAAGACCAGTGGGTATGTATTGCCCTTTCAACCAGTCCTGTAAAGAAGTTAGAACTGAATTACTACTACATTTTTTGTGAATGTTTTGCTCCTTAGGAGTGATCACAACCCTATGGTGAAGTTCCTGGCCACAGGGTTTCAATGGATGCAGCAATGTAGGAAGCCAGACACACAGTGCTGGAATCAGTGCTGAGTCAGGCTTCATGTTGCTTGTCCAGACCTTTGCATCCATTCTGGGAGATCTGCCAGTGTTTAGAGGCCAAAACCCGTGTCCACTCCATATGGAGAAGGAAGAATGGCATAGAAATAAATGGTGACCTCAGAAACTTTCTGGATTCCTAAGTAGACTTTTCCTAAAAAGGGTACTCTGGATTTTAGTTAATTTTTGGTTAGTGCAAAGCTTAGTATTTTCTTGGTGTCAGTTTCCTGTCTCATTTCATGTATTTATTTAGAGCAGAAATCACTGCTCTCTTTCAATAGTTCAGTTATGCAAGATACTTTTCATCTCGCATTAAAATTTATATCTTATTTGTTATCCAGAAATAGTGGCAAAGATTATTCTTCATTTCCTGACTGGATGCTCTCTGATATTGCTCAGGTAATCTTATGGATGAACAAACTGCTAGTCTACCAAACTGCTTAGACTTTTTGGGCAACTTTAAATCAGAATCACAGAATAGCCATCATAATGCTCTTCATAATAATGTAAAATACTCTCTTTCATTGCACAGGATTGTAGTAATACCCTAGAAAAAATTTGCATTTACTTCTGAAAAATTATGCATACAAAACAGCTCCTAATTTTGACATCCATGAAAATTGAAAAAAATATAGAAAAAATATATCTCAAGATCAGCAAAATTCTACTGCAAAAATTACTTGCACAAGCCAACATGTAGCATGCCATGCCTTCATCTGGAAAAAAAAAATCAGTAGCTGTGGCATAGCTTGAGAAAGCTTTTTGATGGAGGAAAGCTAAAAACACGGATGCGTGTTCAGAACAAGGTATTGTATCACACATATGGCAGCATCTGGAATGTAGGGTATCCTGTGAGGAAATATTTCTGGATGCCTCAGTTATCTGAATTGCAGCCCATTCACCCCCATGGCTTACAGATGGCCACCGAAAACTTAGAAATCTACTGAAACGTGACTATAATCCCACATCACATTGCAAATTTCTGCCAGTAGCAAGACTGCAGCCCACAGCAGTAGTAACTTACTGTTCTGGCACGTGCATGGACTTCAGAAGCCAGTTTTGTTACAAGTCAGAGGACTTCTTTGCATTCTGTGACCTTACCCTCCCCAGGAAGCATACCACCCTTAGCACAGTCTTAACACTGTACAGTCTGGGCTTCTGTGAGAGGCACCTTTCTCAGAGATGCAAACGATAATGTAGCATGAATTTTCTTGCAGCTTCTAAGCACAGAGAGGGACGAGTTTGGAAGAAAATATGAGAAAAAGGAAGGAAAAGGCAAGGAATAGTATAGTAGCAGAGATGGAGGAGGGGAGGGAGAACAGAGAGCTGTAGTGCTTTAAAAATCTTTATTTCTTTTCTTTTTTTTTAAATAAGCCAACAGGAATATTTCATGTAAACATAGCATAATG
This sequence comes from Buceros rhinoceros silvestris, assembly GCF_000710305.1. Taxonomy (NCBI): domain Eukaryota; kingdom Metazoa; phylum Chordata; class Aves; order Bucerotiformes; family Bucerotidae; genus Buceros; species Buceros rhinoceros. The sequence goes on from NW_010418920.1 coordinate 7,737, forward strand.
CTGAAAAGATAGCATTAATAGTGGTCAAATTACTGTTTATGACTTTATACTCATAGTGTCGTGAGTATAAAGTGCAACTTTATTTACAGAGCTTAAACAAAAGTAATAGTTTCTTTTCTCCTTGGTCTTCTCTTTCACCATGACTGTTACACAGCGCCGCTTTTGGGAATGATTAGCAGTGTCTATATCATTGCATAGGCCAATTAAATATTGGGTAAGCATCTCAGTTTTCTCAGTTTCGATGAAAGTAGTTGCATACCCCCTAGAATCTCGACAGCATACGTAGAAGCATGATCAAAAGTTGAAAAATATTAGAAACCTGGAAACATGTATGGTGATTCGCCGATAGGTACACTGGTACCTATAGTGGGTGTACCAGTTTACTGTTAATGACTTTGTAATTATACTCATCAGCTTTCAAACCTCAGTTTTACTTCTGCTGTGTATAAATGTGCTTACCCAAATGCCTAAAGATAGTTGGTAGATTCGGTGAAATAATCTGTAATTGTGTCCTATCTGCTCCTCCTCATAGAGTGCAGATGAGGCTCCTCCCACTCAAAGCACTAGCATAAGGTCTCCTCTGTATCAGAACTGTTATTGTTTACCAATGTAAGGAATATATAAAACTATGCATCAGCAGCATAAGTAGGAATAAATAATAAAATCTATTATAAAAGCCTCAAAGTCTACGCCGGCGTAACACCTCTGTTTGAGATTGTAAGTTCCTCTCAGTAGCAGGGATAAGTTTTGATTTATTAAAAGAGATGTTCGTAATTTATGCAACTCTTCAATTTATGCCATTATCCTATAAATAGAATCAACGACATTCGGAAGAAAATCTTACCGTGCAAACAGTCTTTTGAAAGTGGGACCCCCTAAGGTGTTCTACCTTCAAACCAGATGTTTACTTTGCACAGTAGACTTAGTAAAATAAGTAAAAGATATCATTGCCCACTGGACTGAAGAACAAGGGGGAAATACAGTTCAGAGTCACTTATATTCTGCTTAAAAAATTTAAAAGCTTTTTGATAGTCCACCTTACTTTACCACAGTAAAGATAAATTATTGTCAAAGTTGGTTGACTTAAATACACAATTGATTTTGATTATACACATTATACATTATACACAGTGTTTATCTCCTTCATATTATATCTGCTCACAACAACATTTAATTCAAATTCTACTCTACTCCTTAAATCCAGAAGTAACATCCAAAAATTCACATAGCACTTTAAAAGGTAAAACTACGATTTTCTGAAGTGTTTCATTAAGTTAGAATCCTTTTCAGTCTTCCTTTTTTAATCCCTCTTGAAAATGAAATTTAAATTGTGAATCAATCTTCCAAAAATGTCGCTCTAGAGGCAATCTTTTGACTGATACTGATAGTTAGGAATTATAACAGCTTAAAAAAGGAGGAAATCAGAGTTCTTGATTGTTTTCCAGTCTCACTGATTTTAAAGAGATGAAGGTGGAAGCTCTCAAAACAAAAATCCTGAAGAATAACCACTCCCATCAGGCACTGAAGGGACAAAGTTGTCCTCCATTTCGTAAAACCATTTTCATCAGTACAGCTCCAACTACGTGTGGAGCATTTTTGTAATGTTCTCCAATCATAAAAACAAAATACTTTGCACACATTGAGGTAAGCAACTGAGTAAAGTTAACTGTCCCCCCTTTCATTTATTTCTATTGATCCAAAAGATGAAATGCTGGCCACATCCATATAAAATATTGAAAATTAATAGCTATTATTAAAAATTATTTATGTTTCCTATAGTGCTGGTTTGGGCTGGGATAGAGTTGATTTTCTTCATAGTAGCTACTCTGGGGCTGTGGTTTGGATTTGTGCTGAGAACAGTGTTGATAACACCGGGGTGTTTTAGTTAGTGCTGGGCAGTGCTTACACAGGGTCCAGGCCTTTTCTGCCTCTGACACCAGCCCACCAGTGATAGGCTGGGGATGCACAAGCAGTTGGGAGGGGGCACAGCTGGGACAGCTGACCCCAACTGACCAAAGGGATATTCCAGACCATGTGACATCATGCCCAGCATATAGAGCTGGGGTAAGAAGGAGGGGGGTGGGAGGGATGTTCGGAGTTAGGGTGTTTGTCTTCCCAGGTAACCATTACAGGAGATGGAGCCCTGCTTTCCTGGAGATGGCTGAACACCTGCCTGCCCATGGGAAGTGGTGAATGAATCCCTTGTTTTGCTTTGCTTGCGTGCAGCTTTTGCTTTACCTGTTAACCTGTCTTTAACTCAACCCATGAGTTTTCTCACTTCTGCCCTTCTGATTCTCTCCCCCATCCCAACACCAGGGGAGTGAGGAAGCAGCTGTCTGGTGCTTAGTTGGTGGCTGGGGTTACCACAACCCATATTACAATTAGGGACAGGATCCAATTCATATTCACTTACCTAAAAATCTAACTTGTGTTCTCGGTTCTCCTTCTGGCAGAGCAAGCAGACATCTGTAAATGAACCCACTCTTAACATAGATGCCCAAATATTAGATAGTTAAAGATGACTTATACTGATTCCACAAAAATAATATTTATTGATCTTTGAAAATGAGATACATTGACCCTGTTTTACTCATGAGTGTGAGAATTCTGAAGTTGATGTATGGGGATCAGACCAGAAAGCTCTGTAGTGCAAAAGTCTGTGACAAAGAGCAGTAAGAAATGAGCAGATCTGCAGCTACATGAGAGCAAGCAGGATGATGAGGCGAGGTCTCATGACGTGACAGGGAGAGGGAAGTCACTGCTCTAGGGCAGTTTTGCCAGTCACACAACATGCCACTTGGACAGTGTGTAGCTGGAGACATTCATGAGTTGGTGTTATCCTAGCGTTGCCTGTTCTGGAGACTATTGACAAACCAAAAAGGAAGCCATAGCTCTATGTTTGCTCTGGTCCATATCACTAATAATTAGAGGCTCTTTAAATCCTGAAGTGCAATATTTGGCTTTAGCTGTAATTCTTCTCTCAGAAATGTAATCTATCCCATTAGCTGTATTCCTAGTACTGTCTCACTGATGAAACACAGCAGACCACCTTTACTGTTATTGGACTTTGCTAACTTCGGTTACTTATTATCTGCAACACAATCATACTTTACTGTGTTTGCTCTTTTAAATTTCTTGTGTATTACATACTATTTCATGGGTAGATCAGCTGAATGCCCAACTTCTAGAGAATGTCTGAGCATGATATTTCTACAAATTTGTCTGTTTACTACTGAATCCAGAATGCTAACATCTTAACTGCCACTGGTAAACAAAAGGTGTGTTATGGGTACACAGTCTTCTGGAGGATAACTTCTTTACAGCAAATGTTCTTTTAAAAGATGTGGATGACTTTTTTTGCTTCCATGCATCACAAATTATTTCAGTACATGTTAACCTGACTGAAGAAACAGTATAACAGTGAGACTGCCAACGGTGGCTCCAGAGGATTTATTCTCACGTGATAATGTGGAGTTTATTTATATATATAGTAAATATATTTCACTCAAAGCAGCTGTGCTTTATGTGGAAATAGTTCTATAATCAACACCAAGCAATTTAATTTATCGATCCTATATTCCTACATGTATTCTGTTTTTTGGACATTGACCACCAAAATCCTAGAAAGATTTTTGAAATGTGATCCCTTCCCTGGAGGCTGTTGCCATGGCCACTTCTGTCCATGAAATGATAGATTTCGTAACTCAAATAGCCACAGATAAGCATATTTATTCAATGAGCTTTTGCACTTAGGTTAAATTCCCTTTCACTCATTCTGTAAGACAGGTGCAAATAATAAAAGCAAAATTTTATATGTGAAAACTTAGTTGTTGATTCTAATAATTGATTGTAATAGTTAATGAAGTTTTGTATTGTTTTAATATCATGTGTCTCATTATTATTTTTGTTACACCATTAACAGAGCTATTCCCTTTGCCTTCTCATCACCTTGCTTCCAAATAGCATCTGTTCCTTAATCCATCATTTTAGCCTAAATGTTAACTGTGCAAGATTCCATAATGTGTCTGGACTAAGACTTTTAGGATGAGAGAATGGCAAATTTACATCTCCCAAGCTAATGAAGAAGTCAAACCATTTTTGTGTTTTTTTCTTGTCATTATACGCATGTATTGCTCCATGATGTTCTCTGTACTGAGGTTTATGGTACTTGGACACCTGATTTCTAGGCTGTCATTTCTGCTTCTCGGGATACATCTGCTCGTGATAATAAAACAAGATAATTGCTGTTCTAAAGGGTTCTTAGCCTCTTACCTTGTCCTGTAAAGGGAAAGATGTTTCCTGAGCTATTGGTAAGTACTGGTAGGCTCACTACTGAAATAATTCATAGTAAGATTTCCCAAGATTGCCCAACTTTTTCCTAGTATCTTTCATTAGTGCAAAGTATAATTTTTTTTCCAAATTAGAGACTGATCAACAATTTTGAGTAGATATACATGTAAATGCTACATGCAAACACTACATTTTCAAACAATACTTAAAAATAGAAGTGGATGTGGATTTCTTATTATTACCACTAAAGAAACTGTAGTATTAGATTCTGAACTAATTTTCTAAGACATTCTAAGTTTATACCTCTAAAACTTACAGCACAAATTAATTTATTTTGTAAAATCCATGAGGCACTACAACACATTATGGCTTTGGGGCTACTTAGTTTCTGAGCATTTTGAGTCATAGTGAATATCCCTGCAAACAAGTGTAAAAGTGAGATTGAGTTTGGATCTTGGCATCAGGTATTTGCAGGATACAGCTTTCTTTTTGTTCACTGCCTTATAACATGGATATACCAACATCGAAATGGTAACTTGTATTTCTTAAAATTAACAAAACTTTTCAAAATATGTAATAGAAAAACAGTAGAGTAGCTATCAAATGGTTTAAAAATGAAAATGCTACCCAGATATCTCCTTAGTTTAACCCTCTTGCAGGTGAGGTCAGATCAACTTTTGATTATCTTGCCCAAAATGTGGGTCCAGACTTCTGGAGATAACACTAGGGAAAATTACTTAGAAAAAATAATATATGAGAAGGTGTAATGGCATAGACTTTTAGAAAGGAAAGTTTAGGCTGCTACTCAAGAAAATATCTGTCATGGTGAGATTTTATGTAATGAAAGTCCCCCAAAAAATGATGAAGCAAATTCATTTATTACTTAAAAAAACAGATAGAAAAACTGCATTTGACCTAAGCGATATAATTGGACAGTCCTGTTTCTAGAGCCTTTAATTCTAAGAAATCCCCATTCTATAAAAATACACAGCTATAATCTATTTTCTCTAATGTTATTCTTTCCTTTTGGGTTTTATACATTTTGTTAAAACACCTATGATCGAAAATAGCATCTTGAATGGAATACAAGAAAACAAGCTGGAATTAAGTTAAACCAGTTCTGGGTTTTAAATTTCAGTGCAAGACAATTATAATGAGTTGATCTTAGAGCACACAGGTATGCTTCTATTAAAAAAAAAAAACACAAAACCCCAGAGGACGTCCTTTATGACACACACAGCAAGTCCAGTGCCAATATCTCCCTTTTAGGACAGGAACAATTATTAGTCAGTGATTGCCTGTTCAGAACAAATCCCCTGTTCTCTAAGAGTATTGTAGATCTTGAAATCATCACAATTTCATACTATCTGTTCCAAAATATGCTAGCCGATACTCAGCTGTAGACTTCAAGCATCTTGTATGATATGAACCTTAAATTAAGTAATAAGCAACAGTCTACAAGACAGCTCGGTTTCTTTTTCTCTGGCTGATCTCCTGCAGTGCCTTGCAATTTCAAACTGCGTAAGAAAGTCAAAGACACAGTTCTTCTCTGTGAAACTAATGCCTTAAACTTCAGTGATGGCAGTAGAAGGTGTTGAAAATCAGTTCCTTATGCTAAAACTATACAGACTTTCAAACTGGTAATGAAATACAGATCTTCGTCCTGAATCAGTTCATGACATCAGTGTATCCTAGTAGCAATAATGATAAACTGCTACCGGAGATTCACAATATCACTGAAACAAAGCACAACTGCTTTACATTATCACTTTACAATATCACTGGTATTTAAATAGCCCATGCTAGAATAGTACTTCCAAAACTTTCCTTACTTCTGACATGAAGCTAAATGGCTGAAAGCAATGTGTTTCTCTTCATGCAGATGATGTACTGCTTTCCTGTTAGGTTTCCTTACTGGAGGTGACCTCTCTATCTTATAACCATGACTAAATCTCAAGCTACAAAATAAATTTGCTTAAATCCAACTACTTGATCTTGTCAACTAATATCCCCAGATGCCTTTTTCCTGACTGCTATTTTCTATGGGCTTCTAAGCAGTGGAGCTAGAATATTTATACCCTATCCCAAGTTCTCTGCTCTCAGTAGCTACATCTTCTCCAAAATCATTGCTAAAATTAAAAAATATTTAGAAGGATAGACCTTCATCCCTTTCAGGCTGAGTTATATTACCTAAAATGAATCACTTCCTTAAACCATTGTATCTCATCCAGATGTTGCCTTGTCATGCACATCTCTAAGACAGCGATTTAGGACTTGTATCAATCCCTCTTGAAGTTAAAAATAGTTCTAGGTGAAAATTACAGTGCCTCAAGACATTAAAATTATTATTTTAGATGCAGTTTAGCAGTTACTAATCAAATGTTTTTAAACAGTGACTTTATGATTCAGTGTCATTTTTGGGGGTGAAATAAGAAACTTTGTTTATTCCAACAATACATCTAAACTCCTTTAATTTTAGCCAAGACAATCCATAGTCCCATTCTTCTCAATCCATAGTCCCATTCTTCTAGACTAGATCAACTTAAATATCAAACCTTAATGATTCAAAATCAATTAAAATCCTACAGAGATATAATTTCTTTAGACTACTGTTTAACTGCATTTTCTTATTCTGAGGAACATAATATAACATCAAAAAAGAACTGTAGTAGTAAATTTATGATCTTCAGTGAATTATTAAACTTCCAACCACTGCTTTATGCGGAGTCCTGTTGCACATTAGTGAGTTGTATATGCACACTTTGACTCAGTATGATCAGAGAAAGATGAGCCAAGTGAAGGAGCACCAAAATGAATGTCAGGTGTACATGATGACACCAAAAATAAGTGAGATATATTGACCATAAGTAAAATTGACTGGAGAGTGGAATAAAGTTTCCAGTCATGAGAGCCACAAGGTTTCAGAAGATCTTCCAGGAGGAGAAGTGAATACAGGTAATCTAACAGTTTTAGGGGAAACAAGTGGTTTCAGAGAAGGATCACAGTAGCGAGAACCCATGATAGGAGGGGATTTGACATAAGAAGTTTGAAATTTATTTCAGTTATATGCAAAATGTATGTCATTGTACATCTCAAACAAAAGATTACTACAGCATTTGTGACACACCAGTTTACAGTATTTATTTCAACAGAAAAAACAAGGGGGAATAGTTTCAACTGATACAGTTTCTCTGTCATTTGGTACATGTTAGACATCATAAAATGCCAATATCCTGAGGGACATAAACTTACAAACTTTACCAAAGTGGTCATATTATATTGGGCTCATTCCTCTGTGGCACTGAAGTAAAGAGGGGAGATAAAGATTCTTTTATGCTTCTACCAGTTCAGCGCCATCCTGGAGATAAGAACCCAAGCCAGCCTTCAGCACTAAGCTGGAGAAATCACAGGGGTGCTCTAACGTCTGACAACTAGAACAAAACACTTAGTACCCTCTGTCAGCCAAAGATGGAATAGCATTCCATGCTTCACCCTTCTCCACTACTCATTGCCTCCAGGCATCATGAACTCTCTGAATGTATGTAAGTATATCCCATTCTTGAAGTTGACATCAAATGGAGCTTTCCAGAAATATTTCTCAGATTACTTGAAAGGGACACTTTTAGTCATTTTACTTCCCTCCAGGAATGGACAATGGCATTCTAGGACCTTACAATTGGTCCATGTTGTTTTACAAAACGCACGCATACTAAGTGTGAGTATGCGTGTATGCGTATAGTTACACACGTATATATTGCCTATATGGCCACACATGTGCAAGCATACATATTGAATTTTAAGAAGAAATCCAGAAATGCATTAAACAATCATAACTTAATTGAAAAAAAGAAAAACAATGGCAGTATTCATTATAATCTCATCGCATTATTTTCATGTTAAAACCTTTCTCTTTGATTTTACAATGTCAGGTTTGATCTTGCACAGCTTAGGTGCAGTATGTTGCCTCTTTCTGTGAACTACCCGCCTATCTGTTTCCTAAGCTGTTGTTCCACACTTGTGATCATGTTATTTGAGTGCCTTATGTATTCTAAAAATAACCATAATAGGAGTTGCATGTAAGTGCAAGGTGAGAAGTGATGAACAGGACAGCAACACAGGACAACCGGTCATACTGAGTGTAAATGGGAGACCAAACCATACTGCACAGCAATAAATGATTATTTTTACTACCATTTATACAGAACCCCAAGGTGTCAGAGGCACTTCAAAGTACACACAGAGACATATTCCCTCTTCTAAAGAGCTTATACTCTAGAAATGTTGCCAGGCTGTTTCTTCTTGTCTCATAGGAGTAAAACAAAATAGAGAATGATGAGTTAAGTGCTGCATTATATTGGATCATTTTTAAGTCTATATTGCATCAACAAAGTTTATTCTGTTCCCTCCTACTTTATAATACGATTTTGCCACTAAGAAAGGAGCCATACCAGCAGTTTGAAACTTGGTGAAACTCGGCTTGGATGATATCAGTGTTTAAACTCACTTGCACAGCCACAATTTACAAATGGACTTCAATGAACGTAAATCTATTTTGCATGCTCATCACAGCTTGAACTAAGTCAAACTTTCACTTCCAGGAGTCATCGTTCCAAGTGAGACCTCCAGAAAAACTTTCCTTTGGCTCCCAGCCAGCTGCCTGCACTTGTCTACAAGTATGTCCTGCACTGCGGACTCTCAAACAGTGGAAGTTCAGAAGTTTCCACGAACAAAATGAATCCCTCATTTCCACTGCAATAGAAAGTATCTAGTTCCTGAAGAGGAGTATTCCATTCCACAGAATGAGTTCATCAATTCCTTTCCCAAACACATACATCTCTAATCAACTTGTCTCCGTCAATGCTGATCCTGACATTAAACAGTATGATAGCTACTAACAAGGTAAACGTAAGCAGGAGTGAGCTAAACCTTAGAGCTGTATGGAAATGATATTAGAGAGAGATACCATACATCTGAAGGTCAATAAAGGTGAGCAAAAAGGCAAGAATCTGATATATGATAATTAAGAATCTGTACTGTATGATTTAAATTCTCTGTCTTACCACATCATATGATGTTCATCAAAGGTACATAATCCTTTTCTATGATGGTTCAGTGCTTTCTTATCCTGCTAGATGCCAGGACAGACTCTTAACAGCCAAAGGAGACCAGGAATTAAATCTGAGTCTTCTGAAGTGAGTGGAATCTCTGCCATTTACTTCAGCGGGATCAGGGTCTCAACTTGAACATTAACAAAACAAAATTATTTCAGTGGGATTGCTCAAGGGTTAAAGTTCTCTTTTAGTGTGAAAAAATAAAGCTAAATCCCACTCTTAATGAGAACAGGTTTTTTTCCATCCAAATACCATTTAATCAAATGACGATAATAGAGTATTTTCTTTTTCTGGAGACTGATTTGTAGTCTGATTGCTTATCTATCTTTTTCCTTTTTATATCCTCCACAAGCTGAGAAAAAGTTGAAAACACAACCTATTGGCATACAGTATTGAAAAGTAAAACAATTTCAAAAGCACATTTCCAGTCTGAAATTGCAAGTAACCTTTAAAATAAATATACCTGAACAAGATGAGAAAGCAAACAGAAATATTTGTCTCCCTTTGATAATTTATTTTGTGCACATAATAAACTGGGTTCATAGTCAGTTTTTCTTTTTTAGGGAAAATGAGTTTTATTTTTCCAAGATTACAGGACAGAGTGAATGTGTTCTCAGAAACAGCTATTGGGGAAGTTCATGGTCATGCTTACCGTTAGACAGAGGAAAGCAGTGATTACAGCATACTTCAGCACACTCTTAACATGAGGACACTGCAGGTGATCGTGTTCAGAGAAGCAAAAAAAAAAAAAAAAAGAAAATACTGCTCTTGGGTCCAGGTATTTGACTCCAAATACCTGCAGATTTTTGTTTTATTATTATTTATTTACTCTCAGTTTCAGCAGAAACCTGGAATTTCTGTTCAAAACAAAAGTAGATTTTTTTTCCCTTTCCATTCAAGAGTATATGGAAATGTTTATGTGAAACTGAACAAAAACACAAGCTCTCAGCCTTCTGGCTTTTTATGGCTTGTTTCTATGGCTTGTTTTTTATGGCCATGTTTCTAGGTTCTCCACAGTAAAAATGGGAAGGTGAATCATCCAACCTTTGCCTCCTCTTGCCTCTAAAGCAGAGAAATGGGAGAGCTGTAAAGTCAGAGCCTGAACCATACCTTCCAGGCAGCTAAGGTAGCACTGAGGGACCAATGCCCTGAAGGCAAGACCATCCAGCTCTGATCCAGGAAACATGAAAGCACTAGAGCCCTCAAGCTCGTACATGGTGAGGTCTTCCCAGATGTCAAGGTCAAGATAATGGAGAAAGTCCACATGGCAGCACTGTCCATTTCTGGGTTCCAGTTCCCAGTTTTGGAAGAGTTTCACAGAAAGAGTAATATAAAAGAGGGAAGCCTGGAAGCTGGGGACCACCAGCAGATAACAAAGTAAGATGCCAGGAAACTCTTCTTGGGTTTCATTGGAAACCTGTTTGTCAAACAGAGGAGTCATAAAAAATACTCCAGTTTTGCAATGTTGACTTTTTTTTTTATGTAAGGAAAACATATCATCTTGAAAGAATCTTAACCAGTTCCCACAGGGATGAGAAAAAAGTAAGTTGAAGAGGTGGATTTTGCAGTACAGCTCCAGCTTTTTGTTGCACACATGCATGCAGTGACAGAACACTGTTGTGTGCATGGCCAGGGAGTTGGTGAAGCCAAACAGTGTCATAACATTCTTCATAATTTTCAGATGATCGTAATTTATAGCTAATGAATGTCACCAAAATGTTGTCACCTCATCTTGTTTACAAAAGGAGCAGTGATACCTGCAAAGTCTGTATGCTCAAAACAGCCAGTAGAGGAGAATTTGCAGTCAAGTAGGTGAGGCGGGCTCCAGGTCACATATTCCTAGTGTGATCCTGCAGTAATTAGTGGCAATTGTTCCAAAATTTCCCATGCGGCAATTCCGTTCTTATTCAGTCTAGCAGCAATGTGATACAGGATTTTATTAAAAGAATCGAATGTGACTGTCAACTGACAGTAGTATTGGATATCTTGTGCTGGAAAGTAGAAATAATGCTGCATGAGAAATATCAATATGGATTAATCTATGAGCCATGAATTTGACCGTTTATTGAATTGGTTTTAGTTGTATAATGTATATTAAAGTGAGATAAATTCACAATTCGCATTTCATTGATTTCACTAAGTTCAATTGAGAATTTGTGGTGGTTTTTGTCTGTTTATATTTGATTGTTTCTTCCTAGAAGCTTAATCACTGTAAGCTTACGTAGCCAATACAACCGCTGTGAAAGCTTGGATCTTTAATACTGTACCATAAGCCATGCTACTGAGGTAGAAAATTTACTGCTGGCCAGAAAAATAAAAATACCCTCCCTTCGAGATTATGAAGTATATTTCAAAAAGATCTCCTGCTGGTCTTTCAGCTAGTTGGTTTCAGAGAGGATGTCTTAGACCTAGGAAGACATAGTTGTGTGCACAAAAAAATGTGCACATATGAAAAATACAGTGTGCAAATAAAAAACTATAATGCCTTTCTGTAGTCATATGAATATATTAAAGCCAGTGGCTCTCATCATCTGCTTACTGCCCAGATGCCTACAGGTGTGCATGCATTTTAAACAAGCCTTTAACTTGACTTGATGGAAAGCCCTTGAAAACAATTAATGTAATTATTATTTTTAATTGTCTTTTTCTGTTGAATACTTAATTTTCAGTTCATGGACAAAAGTATTGTTGTTATCTATCTTATACTAAGTATACCAGTATCGAGATTTAGCCCATATCTGGGGATAAACTATAGCAGTTGCTCTATCACCTCATGAACCCTCCCCAGTGAAACACGGAATCAGGAAAAGGAGAGGACACCCATGATTTGAAATGAAAACAGATTTAATGAAACAAACAGCCAAACTAATAGCAATGTACAAAGTTATACTCAGCCCAGTGAATGTACAGTGGTCACAATAAATGGGAAGGCAGTTCTTGGGAAGTGAGCTTCTTCAGGGATGGGGAGAAGCAGAAGGAGAAGGAAGAGGAAGAGCAAGATTAGGAGGAGAAGAAAGAGCCCCCATCCCCAGCCAATTTCTGTCTTTAAAAGGACTGTGACATTTATGGTATGGAATATCCTGTGAGCCATCTTGGATCAGCCACCCTGGCTCACTTGAAACTGCTAATGGCCTGCAGACCATGGCTGGCCTATGGTTCTATCCCAGTGAAACCAGGTCAACCAGTTTTTCATAAAAATTCTTTTTATTATGCATAATGATGACATATTAAAAGTCACGGGTATTCACATCTCCCTTTAAAACATACAGTTTGATTTTGCTATTCTGTAGGTATCATTTTAATATCAAATGGCAATGTGCAGTACCTTTACATAAATTACTTCCCATTAGTAATTTTTGACATGGTATTGTAGAAACAAATTGATGGAGAAACAGACAAAGAAGACTTCTTCCTATCCAGACTAACAAAAGCATATCTTCAGAGAAGTAAAAATATAACTACTCTACTCAGCTAACTTTGTGTTCACACTAATGGGACTATTTACCATTGAAAAATGAATGTTTCTCACAGTCGTGCTTTAAATAAACAGAGTTCCTTCTGCTTAACTGCGTGTTTGAATTATTCTACAGAAATCAGCTTTGCAATGCTATCCATAGTTTAGCAGCAAGGTTATACAAAGAAGGAGCAACAGCATAACTGCCGAATTGAGGGAAGATTCAGTACCTAGCTAGATGGTATTTCTGCCTACTTATATTGTGCAATGCCTGGAATTTTGTATTTGGTCAGTTTCTGTGAATCCATGGGTCGAACCAAATTAGTTTTACTAGTAGCTGGACAGGTAAAAATCAGAACTAGATGGAACTCTGATTACCATGTCCAGAACCCAAAAGCTCATCTGTAGCAGCCTTTAGACTTTCTAGCATAACACTTGGCATGCACCTGTTTCTAGTTCGGTAAAATATGGGAATTCCTGAATAAATTGTTTCCAAGACACAGAAAATGGATGTGAGAACAGTGACTGGGAAAAGGATAGTAGGAGGAAGGTATGCAGACGTAGAGAACTTCTGGCATGAAGGTGAGAGAAGAGGGTATCCTAATCTGGGAGGAGAGGAAGAGTGGGGATATACCTAGAAACGCTAGACTGAAGTAAGGAACTGAAGGAACTGCAAAGAGTTTGCAGATTATGGGAAGTTGGTAGCCAGTGCACTTTGAGAGAACAAAGGCACCCCATGCTGCACAGTAGGCTTGACCTATGGAAGTAATGCACTGTGTGACCCTCTTGTTGATGTAACAACAACAGTAATAAAGGATTATTTTCTCTGGCACTCAAAAGCTTGCCACATAGTACAGCCTTTGATTGATAGTAAAATTAAATTAATACGAAATAATCTTAAAATTACAAAGCTTTCTAGAAAGGCCTTTGATTGTATACATGATTCAAGGAAACTTAATTTTAAAGTAAATGTGTAAAACTGAAATTCAGTTGACTGAGTTGGAAAATCCACCTAACCATAGCTAATGCCACTTTGCTCTAAATGCCTTCTGATACTACCCGGTTTTCAAATAATGCGGTTAGAGGCTTTGAAGAAATGTTTAAAACAATGGAAATATGCAGATAAATTTTAGTTCTTTCAATATGATTTCTTTCAAATTCCTTTTTTTTTTTTTTCTCCCCCATTTCTGAGATAAAGTTTTGTGTAGACTAGCAAAAATATTATCCTCCTGGTTTCTGGGAATTGGTTCATGATGATAATAATGATGATGTTCATAATGACGTATTTTCCTTTCCTACCTTTCCTTTGTTAATCTCTTCCTGCTAAGCTCATACATAGGTGAATCTTGGGAGCAGTAGAAGTGGAAAATGTTGTGAACCTCCAGCTCTGCAGCATTAGTTGTCTATTTACAGTCTATATGTCCTTCTCATTGGCCTACTGCTCCTCTCAAGTGGGAAATGGAAAATATTGTTTTCCTTGGAAAAGCATTCTCTTTGTTCTCTTTTCTGCCCACTCCCACCTCCCCC
>NW_010418921.1:0-2322 GCF_000710305.1 Buceros rhinoceros silvestris
CCGCCGGCGGCCCAGAGCCGCCGCGCGTTCGTAACCGGGTCAGCCCCGGGCTGGCCTTGTGCCCTGCCCCGACGGGAGGAGCGGTAGCAGCGTTCACGGTTAGCTTCCCTCTGCAACTGGAATCACGCGGCCTGTTGCGGGGCTCTGCCCAGCTTTGTTTGGCTGCTGCAGAATGCAGCGAGTTTTAAATGAGCGATTGGAGAGGCTCCTGCCGCGCCCTTCCAGAAAACCGCCCTGAAGACCCTGACGAGATTGCGGGGCTCTGCCCAGCTTTGTTTGGCTGCTGCAGAATGCAGCGAGTTTTAAATGAGCGATTGGAGAGGCTCCTGCCGCGCCCTTCCAGAAACCCGACATGAAGACCCTGACGAGACCGGGATTCCCCTTCTTGGCTGTGTTTAGGTATTGGACTGGCCTTTCCAATGCCGTTCCAAGTGGTCACAGTATCTAAGTTTGTGCTTACTGATTTGCATTTTGAGTATTTTTCTGTAGTAACAATTGCAATATACACAGTCGTGTCTTACACACGGGGGTCTTCAGGGTATTTACCGGCACCAGATTAAAAACGGTGTTCATTTTTTCCCAGGAAACAGCAATCATTTTTCCAGAGCGTAGGTACAAAACCAGTTAAAATGGAGATGTTAGGATTTTCCATCACCTTGATTTTCTCAAGCAGGAACGTGGCTCTATGTGCCGCTGCTTACACTGTGATGTATCGCAGCCGCTAATGATTTCTGTCTGTGTGACGATACAGAACTGCCATCTCCTCCAAAGATAAACAAGGGAAATAACTGAAAACTTTGCTTGATTTCTCATCATTATGATCAGTTGCTGGAAATTTAAGATCTGTTGCTGCAAAAGGAAAAGTCTGTTAATCACCTCTCACCGCCACCATTCCCTAACAGCAACAGCACTTCTGAGCTTTGACACAGAACTGGCACCGCTCTCCTGGCCTGGCACCACAGCACGAGTGTTTCCTACGACAGCTGGAGTGTGCCCAAAGAGAATTCAGGTGACAGTACCTAGCAAAACTGATTGGGAATCTACTCACACACACATTGGCTCTGCTAACACAAAAGCCACCTGCAAAATCTATCTCTGTCACCAAACTATGTGGATTTGAGTATTTATTATTATTGTGGGGTTATTTTATTATGTCCTTCCCACTACGGACAGTAAAAAGCTTCAAACGCTGCGTACCAGGATACTGTTAAGGAAAATGTTGACAATATCTAAGGTGTGCCTGAGAGCTCAAAAGCATCTGCTTCATGTACTCAAATTTTCCAGTGCCAGGCACCAACACACCAACCTATTGCCCACTCAGGGCTTAGATAGCCAGGAGAACCTTCACGGGTATATATATACATACATATATATACAGGAGAAAGTGGGGACTGTTAAGGTGATCCTGAAAGGCCCGAGGAGGGTAATAAGGCAGAGAACAAGGGATGTGGCTGTGGGAGTTATGCTGTGGAACAGAATGAGATGAAGGATGGAAATGAGGAAACGACAAAGAGCTGAGTGAGAGGAACAGCACAGATGACCACGGCAACAGGAACTGAGGAAGGAGAGAATGTTACACAGAGCCTTCAAAGGGAGGAAATGGAGACAGGGAGAATGAGATAGGTGGGTACAGCGATACTGAGGGACTGGTGGGCATGAAGTTACGGCGTGGGCAACAGTGCGGGAGATATTTGATAGTATCAGGGAAAGATCCCCATGGGTCAGATAAACACAGCCACTCAGCCTCAAAATGTCATCTGCCTTCAATAAATTACTAAGCATGTGACCCGTGAAATAAAATGATTTGGATATCTATAATCTGCCTTTCTTCTCTGGTTATTTTTGTTCTTAAAGACTGGCTGAAAATCTCACCTGAAGTATAAGCTGAGGAAAGATGTCTGGGCCTGCAAAGAACCTCGGCTGTATTTGTGAGAAGTGACAACGGTTAGGGCCTAAGGCAGATACTTAGTTTTTGAAATGTAATGATCAGCATTGTAGCACTTAGCAAAAGAGTACTAACGAACATGCTTTAGACGCTTAAACCCTTTACATCGGAGTTGTAAAGATCTAGCTGCAGTTAGACAAAATGACTTAACTGCAGTTGGATGGATGGGTACACGGCGACAGGTAAGTATTGACAGTGACACTGAAGACAATAAGCGCACCAGGGCAGATCTGCTCTCCACAGAAACGTTTAGATTAGGTTTGACAGAAAGTGCTACGGCATAGAAAAACAAGGGTAGAGATACCTTCTACAGCGCTGAGTGCCTGTGCCGCGGGGCCGAGCTCCACCGGGAGCTGAGCCGTGCCCCGGAGCCGAGC
>NW_010418922.1:0-295 GCF_000710305.1 Buceros rhinoceros silvestris
CCTCCCTGCCTCTCCCGCAGCCCCCATCTCCCCGCGCTGTCCGAGAGCTGTCAAGTGGGGAGGGAGAAAGTGCTGGAGCAGAAAACTTGCTTCGTGACGAGCAAGAAAGGTCGGGGCTGGCGAGAGAGGGGCACAGAGGGGCTGGGGAGTGAGGGAGCGGGTGGGTGTGGGAGGGCGTCGGGAAGCTTGTGGGGTGAACTGGGGGATTATGGAGTGCACTGGGATGATGGGGAACGGGAGCCACGGAGTTACATGAGCTGTGGCTTGGCATGCAGGGAGGGCTGGGGGCAATGGG
>NW_010418922.1:537-884 GCF_000710305.1 Buceros rhinoceros silvestris
TGGTGGCTGCTGGGGTGGGGTTGGGTGCTCCTGGGGTGGATTTGGGTGCTCCTGGGGTGGGTTTGGGGGCTTCTGGTGTTGTTTTGGGTGCTCCTAGGGCGGGTTTTGATGCTCCTGGCATTGGTTTGGGTGTTCTGGTGCTGGTTTGGGTGCTCTTGGGGATGGTTTGGGGGCTCCTGGTGTTGATTTGGGTGCTCCGGGGCTGGTTTGGGTCCTCTTGGGGCTGGTTTGGGTGCTCTGAGGCTGGCAGCAGGGCTGGTTGTGTTGCCCAGAGGGGCTGTAGGGCTAATCTGGGCTAATCCAGCCCCTGGCCGGCTGGCCCGGCATGGGGATCTTCCCCCACCCGG
>NW_010418922.1:1276-1572 GCF_000710305.1 Buceros rhinoceros silvestris
AGGGTCAGGGCTGGAGAGTAGTGGGTGTCCCATGATCAGAGGGGGATCCCGATGTCCTGCTGAGGTGGGTGACGCCGTCTCTCTCCCTCCTGCAGCTCCTGTCAATGAACTGTCTTCCCCAGTCTCCTGTGAGTTGTGGCTCCCGCGTGTCCCCCATGGGGGCTGGTGGCCGGGCTGCAGGGCAGAGGAAGCGTCTGGGTCGGACTCTCCTGGCACAGGCGGAGTCTGAGCACCCCTAGCTCCCTGCAAACCCCGCAGCAACCCTCAGGGATGGGGAAGCAGATGGTGGCCTTGGG
>NW_010418923.1:0-281 GCF_000710305.1 Buceros rhinoceros silvestris
TATATAATAATAATTTTTATTAACATAGATTTGTTTACCTCCTTGGAAAAGTGCATGGTTTATTTTCAGATTTTAATTTTTCAGAATTACAATTGTAAGAATTAATCAGATAACTGTGAAGTATCACCCTTACTCATGTATTCTGAAAACCTGTAAAAATGAGACGTAACGGCTGTAGTAGTGATTACGTGTTTCAATGCTATAGACTTTTTTGAAATGCAACTGAAGTCTTATAGAAAAATGGTATTAAAAGTGTCTCAACAAAAGCTACAAAGTCTAGT
>NW_010418923.1:514-830 GCF_000710305.1 Buceros rhinoceros silvestris
AAACTTAAAATTAAACTATATATCCCTGGACTTATAAAATAGAAGCATTTAAAATTCTTATAAGATGGCAAAAATCAAATATATTATGATAAAGGGAGGCAAAAATTATATTTGCTTTAGAAATGTGATATGAGTCTGTGTGCAAATGTATGCTTGCGTGCTGTACATAGTGCTATGTATTTGTCAGCACATAGGTATAAAAATTAAGTGTTGATTTTGTTCCTCTTGGCTTCAGGGTGCTAAACCAGTCTCCAGAGCATAACTATAGAAAAATAGGAGACCTCTGACTTTTTTCATTTCTGGGGTTTTTTTTGTG
>NW_010418924.1:0-618 GCF_000710305.1 Buceros rhinoceros silvestris
TAAGTGTCTGCGGGGTATTTTCGTAACAAGGTCTCAATGGAGCATTTCCATGGAAAGGTCTCACATTGGAGAGCTTCATGGAGGAGTGTCTCCTGTGGGAGAGACCCACATTGGAGCAGGGGAAGAGTGAGAGGAGTTCTCCCCCAGAGGAGGAAGGAGCAGCAGATACAACATGTGATGAACTGACCGCAATCTCCATTATCTGTCCCCCTGTGCCAGGAGGAGGTAGAGAATTCAGGAGTAAAGCTGAGCCTGGGAAGAAGGGAGGGGTAGGGGGAAGAATTTTTTAGGGGGAAGATTTTTTAAGATTTAGATTTATTTCTCATTATCCTATTCTGATTTGATTGCTAATAAATTCAAGCCCTGTCCCACTGAGCCGCTGGAGAGGAAGAAGTGGAGAAAATAGGGTGTGAAGTTAAACCCAAGAAGAAGGGAGGGGTGGGGGGAAGGTGTCTTAAGATTTGGGGTTTATTTTTTCATTGCCTTACTTTGATTTGATTTGCAATAAATTAAATTAATTTCCGCAAGTAAAGTCTGTTCTGCCCATGACAGTAATTGGTGAGTGATCTCTCCCTGCTGTTATCCTCACCCATGAGCCTTTCATTATATTTTGTCTCC
>NW_010418925.1:0-19364 GCF_000710305.1 Buceros rhinoceros silvestris
GGAAGTCTAGCCCAAACCGGGACAGCTGGTTCTAACAAAGCATCTCTTCCAGAGAGTTAAATGTGCTGGGGCAGAAGCATTATGAAAATTTTAGTGAATGCACTGCAATTTCTTAATACAACCGGAATGTCAGAGTCTGAACAGGAATCGTGGTGTCTGTACAGTGCTGAATAATCATTATTGCTTCTGAAAACAATGGTGCTTCTGGGAGGGGCTATTTGTTTAATACCATGCCTGAACAACTAGTTCACATCAGCAAGTCTTGGGGATATCTTAAAAGAAGTGACTGTATTTAGTTCATGTCTTTGGCCTCGGGCTGAGCTCCAGTTACAGCGCCGTTTGGTTTAATATCACTTGGAAAAATTGGATTATTAGCTTTCCCATTCCTCAGACAGGTAACAAAGTTGAATCGGAAACCTTTAGCTTCAAATTTCAGAGTTGAAAGGAAACAAAAAAGCCACTTTCATAACTATCAAGCCCAATTACCAATAGTATTTGAACTTTGCTGAATTGTGTGGTTGCCTTTTAGGAAAGTTTGCAAGCAGTAAGTGTGCAGTTTCTTCATTCACTGCTGAAGTAAGGTTTCTTATTCCTCAGCTTTCTCAGCATTGTCACTTTGGTTGGCTTTTTCTGGAGACATGCTTCAAGGAATTGTTCAAGAAAATGTCCAGGAGGCACTTTTTCCTGGCTTATCTGATAAGGGCTGAAGCAGAAAGCAAGTTTCATGTTCACGATCCTTGAGAGATATGAAGCTTTTAAAATACTTCATCTACAGTGACTTGTCCTCATTAACCTTTTTTTCCTTCCATTCAAATGGGTTTATTCAAAGATCTGCTCATCCTTCAAAGAAAATCTATACTGGAAAAAGTGTCCATGTGCATGTAAAGCTCTTGCTCCTCTAGTTTATCAGGTACTTTTAAGAAGAGTGCCATGAAGAAGTAGAATTAAACAGTTACGTTAATACACTACACTAATGCATTAATACATGCATTAATTAGAAAAAGTGATATGAACAGTCTAGCAAAAGAGGCTGCACAGACATGGTAGTTTCATGGACTGTTACATTCCTGAAAGTAAGCGAGGCAGTTGAAGTGACAGCTAATGGAGGCAGTCTGGAAGTGAGCTCTGTACTTAGGAGAGATTGCATACTTGAGACAGCATTAGAATCCAGTTTATGTGAAAATGGTATTTCTTGAAGAAGAGTAGTGTCCCTTGTTCTCTTTCTAGATAAAACTTGCATTAGACATCTCCAGAGTTCACAGCTATATCAGATACCTGTGCCTATAAATATTTGAGTCAGCTGTTCAAAGCCAGTACCTGCTCCAATTGCAAGGAAAAAAAGGCCTTACTTTTTATCCTATCTTCTTTAGCACCTGCATAGAGACCATTGTTGACAGTATTTTCCTGTCTAACGCCAGAGGAGCAGAAAAATGAAAAAACAAAGTTGGCATTGCTGTCTTTGGAGGTCTGTCATCTCTAATGTAGCCAGCCTTCAAAGCAAAATTTCTCTTTAAAATAGCTTCCCCTAAATGAAGAGGGGTTCAAACCAATTACCTGGTTTATATGGTAGGAATAAGTTTAAACATGTATCTAATTATTGGGTGATTTGGTGGATGCTTCTCCTCAACCGTCTGATAAATAGGTGCAGGGAGGAGGTTGCTTATCTGTTAGCTATAGTCTCTTTGATTTCTGTTGTGCCCCTTTGAGGACATCTGTTTTACAGCCCTGAGAGTACAGGAGTACAGACAGATACTGTTGTTGGACTTAACCCTATCCTATTCTAGAAATGCTGGCCATGCTGTGTCACAGCTGTAGCTTTAGAATGCTGAGTTGTAGATGAGGAAACATGTAAACCTAACCATCTCTCTATTTGAGTAACTGAGCTTGTGATCTACTGATCCTTTTTCCTCCTTTGCAGTTAATACAGTTGCTTTCTGATAGCTTTAGAACTGAAGGTTTATCATTGAAATGACTGGTTAGTGCAGACTGATGAAAAGAGCATGATTGAGGTTTAGGATGCAAGCAGTCTGTACAACATGTGATATGGAAAAATGGGTTTGAACTAGTGCAGAGTCAGGTCAGGCTAGTTGGGAATCACTGGAAAGTCCAGTCCAGGCAGGATCAGTCTGGGACACATTTCACTGACTAGTATGCCTGTTCGCTGCAAAAAGCGCGTGATAGGCTTTTATTACATCAAATAATGTGGCAGACCATAGTGTCCTAAAGCAGTTCCTAGTTTCCTGGGCTGGTGGCTTCTTAGCTGAGGAGGTAAAGACATGTAACCAGGAAAGTTTTGTTAGGAAGATTCTCTTAGAAATTGCTTGGGGTTTTTTTGTTGCTGTTAGAAAAGAGTAAGAGGAAGGTGAAGTGACATTAGGACTGCTGCTCAAAGCCAATGGCGGGGGGGGTGGTAGATCCAAGTGGGAGCAGACAAGAGATGGACATCTGTATCACAGCACGCAGCAGAAGCACCAAGTTCGGTTGCTTAAAGCATTTTTGAGAATAGATTGGATTGTGTTTCATTCCAAGAGGCCATGGGCGGACTACCTGACATAGACCAGCATAGAGATGCCAAGCTACCTCTGTACTGTGCAGAGATGTGTGTATATATAAAGGATTACTGTGTGCTTTTGGTGAGTTAAGAATTAACTGTGTGAATGACAAAGTTGTTGTGGAGAAAGAGGAAGTTAGTACTTGCATTGCTTGTTGCTTGAGTTTGGAGAGAAGGTTGGAGAAATGTTTGAGTGTACTGTAGTCGGGCTTTTAAGTGTTCAAAGATCTTTAAAAAATCTTTTTGCTTAGATGCTTCAGAGATTAAGATTGACTAACTAAGCTATAATAGTGCATATATATACTTTAACTGTACCACCGCTTAAAGTAGTTAAATTGGTTCCAGAGTGTAATAGAGCAATTGGATATTTAGGGCTGAACTTCCCAATCTGGATGCTGAAAGAAGCTTTGACTTGTGTTAAATTCCTGAATCCCTGTTTGAGAACCAAAATGGAATTGCTAGTTTCTCACTAAAACCAAGTTGTTAACTGCTTCTCTCAGGATTTGGAATTTTCCTTAAGGAATTATACATAATTCAGTAAAAAAGAAAAGTTGTAAATTACTCATGTAATTTACTATGTAAAACAGATATTTGGTACCTGCTGCTTAAGTTCTCTTACTTCCAAATTACCATCAGCCTTAATTATTGACATCTCCATATGTAGTTGCTAACTTCAGACTGAAGACTGAAAAATTCAGTTTAAATTCTTTTAAAGACAGTGAAATTGCTGCAGTTCACTCAGATTACTGCACTGGGATTTCCCCTACACCCACCACGTTTATGTCATTCTGGTGACACCTTTCCAAAAATAAAGGCATAAATGAATATTTGTTTTAAAGGAATGACAGGTAATGTAGTTACAGGCTTAACTTGTCATGAGTTGGAAAGGTGCATTTCAGCACAGTTAGAGACAATCCTTCATTCCTACTGTTTGTAGAAAGGCTAGAAAATTTACAGGTTTGTGGATCTAACCGAACATTTAGAGTGGTGCCAAATCAATTAAGTTTGTGGTGTGAATCATTCTGGTAGTCCACATTTGAAAAAAAAAAAAATCCACGTAGGGAAGGACATGGTTTTTAAAGTCAGAAGTGAAAAGGTGTTAAAATCACTTAGAGTTTCAACAGAAACTCTGTTTGGTAACAGAAGCCTGTGGAGAGACCTGCTTTGCTGGACGTCAGGTCAGTTGTTCCCTTACAGCTTTTTCCTTTTGTTCCCTTTGCTTGCTTAAGGTGCAAGTAAAGGTTTAGATAAGGGGAAAGATGGCTCATCATGTCTTTGCAAGAAGAAAATTAAATAGGACCTGGCCTCTTGATTTCTTAGTCTTCTGACAGTGTGGACTTAATCAGTGATGGCAAAGCTGGACACTAACATGGAGGTGCTCTCATTTCTGTGGAAATTATTTCAGCATTTTGTGCTGAACACCTAACAGATGGTGTGACTCCAGAAATGCCGTGAGATTACTGCTGATGAGAAGGGTCTTTCTTACCTTACTTCTGCTGATTACCTTGTATAAGCACCTGTATTGAATTCTCTGCACTCTTCCTCTCCTCCAACTTTCCAGTTATTTGTCAGTTGGGGAGGCTTTCATCTTCCTGTGGGGGTGGAGAGGGGTGGAAACAGGTAACTTGGTCTGGTAAGTGCTAGAACCCCTGCAGGAGGGGAGCTAAGACCTTCCTCCCTGGGCAGCAGTAGCAGTCCTGTTAGCTCAGTTGCTAGCAAGACTGTAAGAGGTGTGTTTTATTGAGTAGTATGACCCAAAGATCTATTCCAAAATCTGTGGCCTTGTTTTGTTTTTGCTGGGTGTTTTCAACAAAGATGAGCAAGCAGATCTGGCAGTTTCCTTTAGGCAGCCACTCTTAACTAGTGTGAAACAGAGGAACAGATCTAGCTTGTAGAAGAATGGTCTCGAAAAGGTATTTTAGTTGCCTCCAGTTATTCATGAAACTTACTCATTATAACTGCAGTTGGATATCTAGCAAAAAACCCTGACTTCTGGGAACCTGCTGTACTTTGAGAAATGTTTTTTTGCTGGAAAGAGTTTGGCTTCCTTATATGAGTGTCTCTGATTCTTTGTTTAGCATTTAAGTGTTTCAGAATGAGATAATGAATGCTATCTCCTTGGATAATTGTTTCTTATCAATAGGAACAGTTAGCCTTACTGTAGTAGGGTTTATTCAATATTTCTTTATGGGAGAACAGCAGTGAGGTAGAGGAAATATATCTCGTGTTTTGCAGCATTTATTGTAACTGCAATAAGAGCTGATAGTTCAAAAATGGCCACATGGGCTTAGTTAACTTTTTTAATACCTTCTATCAAACGCTTGTTAGTGAACTGGATTGTGGTGTCATGGTTGTACTTTCTGCATAAAAACTTTGGATCACTAGATACAAACCTTAGATGTTATTGCAAGTAAATGACAATACCAGTAAAGATTTGCTGCTTTCTGTTGTGTGTTTTTCTTTTTTTGTCAGCATGCTGATGCTTTTAGTTCTTCAGAGGAGACTGGAGACATTTTGTGCATGTTAGCTCATATGAACAAAATAATTTACATGTGTATGTATATATATATGAAATTACAAAAAACTTCTGTGATATGAAATGAGTTTGAGGATGGATGAGGAGAGGATGTAGTAGCTGTGAAATTTGAGAGGTTTTTAGATTTACTGTGTAGGTGGCATAGGTAACAAACATTAGAGCTGCTTACCCAATAAAATGTCTCAATGTGAATGTAGTGTCTGTAAAACTCTTTAGGCATCTACATGGCTCTTGGGAATAGTGGTTTTGGTCTGTTGTTGCAGAATACATAGTGCAAGCAGCTTCTTGTGAGTGAAAGATTTTGAGGAACCTGTGACATACCTTAATGCTTGCTGTGGCTATAGCTGAGAGGTACTATGGACTTGTTTGCATGGCTAGAAGAGATTTTGTAGACTTCTGGAAAATGTATAAGACGAATGCACCTCCCTGGATGATATGTTGTAATACGAGTAATCGGCCTTTCAACTGGAATAGATTAATTTCTATGCCTTGTTCTTCCTTGCCCTAAATAAAGGAGATGAATCCATCCAGAGTTCTCTGAGGAAGTGATGCGTGCACATGGATGTGAGCAGTTCTTCCATATACTTGCACTTTCTTTGAACACCTATGATATTTTGGCAAGATCATGATTATTACAGGTCTTTATTACAGAGTCTTAACCCATTCTTAGCTTTTTTCTAAATTACTGTTTCATGAGATATAAAAACTCCCATTTTAAAATCCTTCCAAGTCTGTACCGTCTTGACTATGAAATAGGCTAGATAACACATGAATAATGGTTCTTTTGTTAAGTGTTTAAATCCTGGTAACAAGAACGCCTTGGAGGTACTTCATTTGTGCCAAATGGAAAAAAAAGTAGCATCATTCAGCAGTTACTGTGCCTTGAATGAACATCCATAGTTTCCCTATTGAGTAATAATTAAAGTGACATCCTGCTTAGGTTATGCCTGGTTACAATTGTAAATCTCCTGGATTTATCAGCTGATATCAATATTTAACTCTTAATGTCTTGTTATATATGCAGCCTTACAGTGGCTGTAGTAATGCTAAATACTTGTTCTGCTGATCAAAACAGCAAATAATTTATTATGTGTTTTTAGGTATTGGGGGTGATTTATCTCTTGCATCATGCGTGAATACAAGCTAGTGGTTCTCGGTTCTGGAGGTGTTGGAAAGTCTGCTCTGGTAAGTACTCTGTGAGGCAGTTCAAGTACATTTTCTTAGGCTTCTTCTGTCTTTTCTGTCTCTAATCAGCTCTCTAATAACCCATACTTCTCTTATGTAGGTGTGTACAAACATAAACGTAAGTAATGACTGCTGAGGGTTCCTGGCTAGAATAGGTGCATCCTTCACTGCATGTGTCCGCATCCATTAGCGTGCTCCCACATGCTACTGGTTTTGTAAAGGATTGGTTGATGGTGCTTGGTCAGACCTTTCTTCCACAGTGAAGTGCATAGCCACAGCAGAACGAAGGTCTCTGGCTTCACTGGGTAACCCAGCTGTAGATCTGTGTGAAATCAAGCTGCTTCATGAAACTTGTACAGTGAACTGGCTTACCTCGATCTGGTCTTTCTAACTCCTGTCTCTAGAAAGGTCTTGGGGGTGCCGTTTGCTTAATGTTTCATAGTGGTCTCTAGGGCACTAATTTTTTTTTCAATGCAAATACAAATATATTTGCATGATTGTAAGAAGTTTTAACGTGTTTTATACATATTCTTCTGCAAGTAGGTGTATAGCTGCACCAGATAGATGGTTATAAACCAAAGAGCTCATGCTTTTAGTTAAACAGTTACAAAAAAGTTGAGTCTGACGGGGACTAGTACTGGAAAAGTTAACAGAATATGATATTCTCAGCCTATCTAAGAACTTTACATCTTTCATTTTAATTGTGCACCTTAGCATAAAGTAAGATCTAGAGGTCAGCTCTTATCAGGTAAGAACTATTCTCTTACAAAGCAGTTCCTAAAGGAGAACTTACTGTTAGATTGTGAAAGAACTTTTTCCTTGACCTCTGAGTCAGGACTTACTGCGGCATTTTCAGATTTGAACCTGTCTCCATTGACTTGGCCATTGAGTCTTAAAGTTCCATTTGACTTGTGCTAAAAACATCCTACGTGCTAGGTACCCAGGAATATTCTGCTGAGTCTAGTTACAACTAGTGAATGCTGGCAGTCATTTTTTGACTAATTTCTGTGCTGGCAGATAAGTAGCAGAAGGTGCAGTAGTTCTAAATGCAAATGTAAAACCTATGCAGCTATGTAGTCTCCTGTTCAACTAAAAACTCCATGATTCGAAGTGCTAACCAAACTGTAAATCAATGTGTGCTTTAATTCTTGAGCTCCAAGTGATAAAGGAAGGTGTAGTGTTGCTTCATCTAACAGTACTTAGTTAAGCAGGCATATACATCTACCTTCTTGTTTCTTATCTATTGTTGTGTCAATCACTTAATTTGCCCTCAGAAATGTAATGAATAATAGGATACACCTAAAACAGTAATTTGTGTACAGTGTTTACAAAATGTCACTATATAAAAAAATCTTATAAGAATTTTTGTGTTGCAGACTGTACAGTTTGTTCAAGGAATATTTGTTGAAAAATACGATCCTACGATAGAAGACTCCTACAGAAAGGTATGTGCGAAAGACCTCTCTGTTGTTACAGAAACTTAAAATTGCAGTACATATTGTCAGATACTTGAGTCACTGCTGGAAAAAGGGTATACCTGGTAATGCCCCATAATACAATGTAACTCAAGTTGGAAATATAAACGTGCTTTTAAAGTCTAAAACGAATAATTGAAGACTAGCTCTTTAACATTTGAGCATAATACCTTACTAGCTAGTCAGTAAAAAAATGGTAATTTCATTGTCAGAATTGGGAACATTTTACTTTAAAAATCAACGATTACCTTTTTATAATTCTATTAGTTTGGTGTGTATTAGTATCTGCAGGTGGATTTGCACTTGTATGTTGGAGGTTCTAAGCTTCTCTGCTAATAGGGAAACCTGCTAAAAACAACTTCATGCTCACCTTTAGAACACTGAAGGCATCATGCTGTATTTCTAACAATTTAACTGATAGCTTGATATGCTTCCATTAGATGGGTGGTTGTTTTATTAATAAGTTAACACCAACCTATCATAAATTAACATACATAGTGGCCTGTTAGTTTCTCTCTTCCCATCTTCGCCATGACAGGTTGAAAGGTCTGACTCTGCTTGCATCATCTTGAATCTCCATATTGCTCACTCTTCAGT
Source organism: Buceros rhinoceros silvestris (assembly GCF_000710305.1). Classification (NCBI taxonomy): domain Eukaryota; kingdom Metazoa; phylum Chordata; class Aves; order Bucerotiformes; family Bucerotidae; genus Buceros; species Buceros rhinoceros. The sequence continues at coordinate 8,345 of NW_010418925.1, forward strand.
TTCAGCTGAGACCATAATTAATATTCCAGGCTAAGAGAGTTTACATCTGGATCGCTACCAAAAGAGTTAACCATTTGGTGAAGCAGATTAGTTTTCAGCTGTGTCCATTTCTTAATCTTTCTTTTGTTTTTTAGCTGAATTACTTTTCAGATGCATTGATACTCTTAGGTAGCTGACCACGTAGCCACGAAAATACCAGTGCCTGTACAAGGGAGGCAAGACAAACCCTAGATGGGAATGGGCAAAAACTACAGGACCTTCTCTTTCAGCACTGGACTACATTTATATTGGAATAAAGAGGCTGCATTAACAGCTGGTGACTACAGGCTGCAACAGAATATCTTCTGAACAGAAAAGGAATTAAAGCAAAACTACAATTTCACACTTGTTTTCTTTGACCTCACAGAATCTGTATGGAAAAATCCTATTCTGTCTAAAGGATGTGGGCTTTCAGCCAAAGTAGAACTCTTTTTAATAAGAGACAACAGCAACAGCAAATTCTGTATGACCACTTTTTCTGTATTAGAGGAACAGGAATTTTGGACCCTATCCCAATGTTTGGTGCAGGCCTTTGCTGGTGCAGGCCCAATAAATTACTCCAGAAATATTCACAAACTGTACTAAAGTGAAATGTTTCCTTTGTTATATATTTACGTTCTTCAGGTCATACTAGATTAATGATGTTTGCTGGGTAAATTTTTCCACAGACTGTTTCCATGAAGCCTGAAAAAGTAAAGGCATCTTAAGAAATTTTGCCCTTTTGTGTTTGGGGTTTTTTTTGTTTTGTTTTGGGGTTGTTTTTAGCAAAGATCTTATAATGTTCCTTTTGGGTTTGGTCCTGAAATGACAAGGAGTATCTCTGTATAGTCTTCTTTTGAAATTAGCCAGAGTTTTGAAATCTTGCTTGAGTTTGGGCAACACTTTATGCAGTTGTTTTCTTCGCACCACTGTTAGTTACAATTCTGAGTTGCTTCTTGACTTGGGTGACTTTAATACATATTGGTTTGGCAGTTACAAATCTGTACTATTAATGTTAAATCTGACTTTATAATATTTGAAGTTGAGAGGATGTGGCTTGAAACATTTTAAGTTTGTCTGGGACTAAATAATTGAAGTCTTGAAAACCTGATGCCTAGGTTTATACTCCAAGTATTTCTTCATAAAGAGAATAGATGCTGCTTAATTGGCTGAATAACTTTGTCAGCAGTACATGCTAAAATAGTGGCTATTGAAGGAATCCCTAGGGGACCTGGGGGAGGTGTGAGAGGAGTGGAAATACTCCTCTTCCCTGCCCACCAACCTCAAATCTAGTTACAAAGAAGAGCTCAGCTAAACTAGTGATAATTCATGTATTAAGAATAGGGGCACAACTTTGAATGCTGATCTGCCAACCAGAAATTTTAGATATAAGTGGAAATAAGGGGAGTGTACCAATAGCTTGAAAGGGGGAAAAAAAAAAAAGTGGGTAGCCTGCATGAAACAGCTTGAGGGCATTTCCATGTCCTTTTCTGCCTTTGCAGTGCTTTTTTTTTTTTTTTTGAGGTAGCAACTGGATAGAAGAATTCTGAAATAGATACAGAGACAGATCTGGCCTTTTAAACCTTCTTTTTGCAAATTTTTCTAATCTGGATCAGTTGAGTAATTTGTGTCACTAAAGGCTTGTTTTTGGGACACCACTCTTAGTGGTTTGCTTGATTTATTGTTTGCTGTGTACTGTTTATTCTCTTGTGGTTCTAAATTACTATTAAATGAGCATTAGAATGCCAGTTCAACTTTTCTAGCTTTTACCTGTACTTTTCTCTCCATCTGTGAATGATCCATGAAACAAGTATGAATTAGTTGTGCTAGTTGATGATAACCATCATTACAAATTCTGCAGCCTCCTTTTTAATAATCAAAAATCCCTAATCACTTTGCAAAGTGGCACTTGGATGCTGATGCTGCTTTTGAAAATGTCACTAGGGCTCTTTGAAAGGCTTCTTCCTGCTGTTTTCAAAGGGTGTATCCATATAAACTTCTTAAGCCACTATGTTGCTTTATGCATTATGAATTTGCTTATAAAAAAATCACACAATTCCTGGTGTCTTTGGAGAGGAGAGTTGCAAGAGGAAAAATTCTAACCATATCTTTCTCTCTTGACAGCAAGTAGAAGTAGATGCACAACAGTGTATGCTTGAAATCTTAGATACTGCAGGAACGGTATGTAACTTTCCTAAAGAGTGATGTACAGTGTTAAAATCATCAAAAACTGTAGGGATGTAAATGGTGTTGTGTTTCCTTTCTCATTCAGGATGTTCTTTAACATTCTAGTCTTTAAATAATACTTGAGTATTGCAGCAAAAAATTAATTGCAATTTTCCTGTGAGCTCATGTTCTGTAACAGGGGAAACATGAGACTGAACATTTTAAAAGAAATTATGCTGCTGGTTTAAGTTTATATTGCCCAGAGGAAAATTTAGGCCCAATGGTTACTCAGGTTTGATTTGTGTTACTTTAGAGAATACGTGCTTTCTTTTCCTCTCTTTTTTTCTTTTGTGTGTGAGATGTCCTCTGACATTGGGATAAAAATAGTATTGCTTCACTCAGCTTACGGGAACTCAGAGCACAGGGTTTATGCTGAGCCTTTGCTCAGGTTTTTCTCTGTCTTGTTCCAAAATTACTGAAACCAGTAATTTTCTTCATTGATTCCAGTGAGTATAAGCTCAAGACCCTTAAGTGTAACATGTGTTCTCTGAACTGTAATAGTTATCAGATCCGATAATTATTTAAATTCCATATTATCGAGTAAGGCCATGTAAAACTATAGAAAGATGGAGTGGCTGTTCTCTCAAAATAAATTGTGCTTTTTATCTGGCATATGGAGCGAGGGATTTGGTGAGTGATTGATCAGGCACAAGACAGTCAAGTTACCAATGTGGGAAAGACAAATACTGTTTCAGTCATACTGAAATAGTTTTCAAATGGGGACAAGTCCTAATGCTGCAGTGAGTCTTCATGTACAGTATTGCAGATGTCAGTGAAGTCATAAGTCCTGTAGTCAATCTCCTTGAAAATTAAAGGAGAATTTAGCATAGGAAAGTGCCTGGACTACAAAGTGGAGGCTGAAAGGGGTGCATTTACTTCACGATGTGTTCTGAAGAACAGTCAGGAGATGGGAAAAAATTGGTATGTAAGGAGAAATCTGGGAGGAGTGTAATCTACACATTATACTTTACCTTCTACTGTATCTGTTCTCTCTTATGAAATTACCCTGGTTTCTGTGACCCTTTCCCAGGGTATAGCCCATGGGCAATATCTAGATGTTTTGTTGCTTAGCCATTCTAGCTATAATGCTTATAGTCACACAGTAAAATATTGGTCAGTTTAAAGGGGGGAGGGGGCACAAAGACATGTTTTTTGTGACCTGAACTGTATAGCAGTTTGTGGAAGCAAAGGGCAAACTGAATGTGACATCTGTATCTATTTTTTAATTACAGGAACAGTTTACAGCAATGAGAGACCTATACATGAAAAATGGACAAGGTTTTGCATTAGTGTATTCCATCACAGCACAGTCCACATTTAATGATTTACAGGATTTAAGAGAACAGATTCTTCGAGTCAAAGACACTGATGATGTAAGCATCACTAAAAATGCTTTATACTTTATATAGAGAGTTTTCATTACAGATGTTTTAATGTATAGGTGATCAGATAAGCTTTAAATTAAGAGACAAACTGGAGAAATTGTAATTTGTCTTGTGTATATAGAGATTTTTCTTTTTAATCTCTTCTTAAAAATACTCTTTGAAACCGTGTATAACCTTATTCACTAGTACTGCAGAAAACATTTCTAAAGCAACTCTATTCTTCAGTTACTATCACTGAAGGTTTAAAAACCCTTCAATTTAATTTTTCTCTTCAATATGCCTACTGTATGTGGTATTTTAAAAACAAAATTTGGAGTTCTTACAGAAGACAGTACTGTAAGCTTTAAACTTCCATGTTATGTAGCTTTTATATTTTGTGTGTGCACTTGCAAGTAAATTTGGTCACATTATTTCCACACAAATTCAATAGCACCTCTTAGCATTATTAAAGCTATAAAGTGAGGCTAAAACATGCCAGTTTATAATTGAGTTTTAAAAACTTACTACAATTGTAGGAAGTGGATACTTGGTCCCTTAAGAAAAGGAAGTTATTTAAAATGTGAAACAGCAAGTTAGCATGTTTTTTAACAGAAACACCTTGTAGGTTGTAGCCATCCAGCAGGAAAAACTTCCTTCTTGGGGAAAAAAAGAGTAAGCAATGAACAGTTTTTAAGTGATGCTCATCTAATTTAAATTGTTCTCATGGAAACTTTGCCTTCCTCACTGCATGTATCCATGTAGGCTTTTGCTGTCAACAGTCACAGAATGTATTAAATGTTTCAGTTTCAGAGAATTTCATTGTGACTTTTGTAATACAAACCACCTTGCGTTTTCCTAACCTCAAGCATTTGCAGGTCTTGCTTATGTTCAGCAAATTTCTTATAGAAGTGATCTATTACCCATTATGACAAATGTTTCTCAAAAGAGTGTTAAAGTTGAATGGACCTTTCCCATCCAGAACCTACCAAATTATAGCCTTGTTTGGCATCACATTAATTTTGTACACTAAAATCAAGATAAATGTGACTACATTTGAAACCTTAGTTTACATGGTATATTTATGCTAACTAGCATAAGCTTTCTTTGGTAGTATTTTGGTAGTATTTTCTTGGCATTGTATTTCTCTTTAGAACATTCGCCTCAGTCTTGAAAGGCATTCCAGAGTACTAGGAGAAAGATAACGAGCCTCAAGTTGCAACTTCAGTTCTCACTAAAATTTACATAAAGCATTTCCTGTGCCAGAGCTTAGGATTTGCTTTCTTAGTCGGGTGAAATTAAATGGTCAAAATATTGTAAACTTTTTTCAACACTTGAATTTGGGAGAAACTTACCTATTTCCTTAAATTAGTAAAAGGGAGGGAGGTGGATGACAACTTTGTGTGATTGTCTTTTCTTGCCACAAAGGTTCAATTCAGCTTTTTTTTGTAGTTAGTAATTTTGATAAAGTAGCTTGTTTCTTTCCTTTGTGTGTGTGTGCTTACTAAGAACTGTGTGAGCAAACTGTGCTTGAAATGAGTGCAGGTATGCTGGTAGTAGAGAAATGGTGGAAGGAGCTTTAGTGTCTTTCATCATGTTACTCAATACAGGTCACTTTTTCTAGGATTTCTGTACATGTAAGAATCTTGTAGCATATTCTTCAGTAGACTTCTTTATAGCTTATACATCTAAAAATGAAAACTCATTAGGTCATTTAGAAGATGCAAAATGTGCTCAGTTGGTAGTGTACTGAATCTTCAAACCATTACCTCCACCTCCCTGCCAAATAGCAGGCAAAAAATGCAGTCTGCTGCAGATGGAAGATGGAGATGAAAAAAGTATTGCACAACTGTAAAACTTTCAGTTATACCAGAGCTTGATTATTCTGGAAGTTGGGTTCCTCTAAGGATTCGGGTGTGCATTTACATTCTGTTTTCTCAAACTTCTAATGATTTCTTTGCTGGTATTAAATTTTTTAGGTGCCTATGATTCTGGTTGGCAATAAGTGTGACTTGGAAGATGAAAGAGTTGTGGGAAAGGAACAAGGTCAGAACCTAGCAAGGCAATGGAATAACTGTGCGTTTTTAGAGTCTTCTGCAAAATCAAAGATAAATGTTAATGAGGTAAGGCCCATTACATATGTGGGGGAGGGTTGGCAGGAAGAGAAGAATGGGACACGGTGTTCTGGTAACCAAGCATCTACTGTTTGTCAAGGAAAAACTTTAAAAAAAAATTATGAACAGTCATCATAATGGACAAAACTGAACCCTACTATTCTGAGATTTGGTGAGATATTTTGTATTGAGAGATATAGCTTTGACTTGGGACTCTTTCAAATTATATTCATGTTAATGTAATTAGTTTTCAAATTATATTCACTTGACTGTGGGATAAATACTTTTGTCATGTTATATTTCCTAGTTGGTACAGTGTGTACCAACTGAGAACGTGCTGCTAGACTACTTTTTTTAAAAGACTTTAAAGACAGTTAAGTCCTTAAACTATTTGATATTAAATTCTTTGAGATGGTAGGAACAAAAACCATTAAGGGTTTTGTCAAAATCAGCAGCTCTGTAAAGAAAAAGGGTGGCAAAAGCTTCTGTGCTATCTAGCTACTTAGCAGGTGCTAGATGACTTGATCAAACACATGAATTTTTAGGACTTGCTGTGGTCCCTGCCTTTTTAGCCAGTCGGGGTGCCAGCATAAAGAAAGGGATACAAAAATTTTTAGAAAAAGAAACTGTGTTAGTATTTACACTTCTGGAACAGCTTGTGTTTTATTATAAACCCTGCAGTTCATTGTGTCTTCTGGAAAACATTGGCAGCATCATTCAAGTTGAAAGGGCCTCTGAGCAAGACTTAAGTTAAATCAGAAGAGTATTGTGGGTTTAAGCACAGCTGATTTTAAAAATAAACGATGTGTGTTTAATTAGTTGGGAATTTCTGGAAACTTCAGTTTTTCTTAAATTAATGGGCATAACTATATAAAAGTTCTGTGTTTAATTATCCGGTACTTACTTCCATCAAATACTAAAACTTCCCTTGTTGGAACATTTGAAGCTTTGCAGACAGTGCTTAGGAAACTGTTAGGATGGCTTTAGTGTGAGGATTTAGGAGATGCAGAAGCAATTGGAGCAATGTCAGTTATGAACGAAACAGATGCTCTTTAATTGTGGAATGTAGACTTGTCTTAAATTAGCCTTTCAAAAAAAAAATCATGTTCTAATTAGAATTCTAGAAGGCTCAAAGTGTGAGAGACACTCTCATACATGAGTTACTTTTCTAGGAAATGTTACGCTTATGTCATGTTGTAGTCCTAGAGAGGCTGCTGAATTAATTCTCTAGACTTTAGGTTTTTTAAAGTATCTGGAAAAGCATGATCTCATTCAAATACAAGAGACTATTACTGAATATACAGTGTACTTGAGTTACCATGAAATGTATAGTCAAAAATTACTAGAATTTTCTTTAAAAGACTATCCTTAAGAGTGATTTGAGTTAGAAAGCTGTAGCCTGTTTCTTGACCTCAGTGTTAAAATATCAAGTAATAGCATATAGTAGTTTATCATTGTGGCATATATCGTGCATGTTCAGACAAATTTGATCTGGAGGTTAAATTACAGGCAATTACAGATGCCTTTCTAGTTAGCATCATTGAAAGTGGAAAACCCTTGTCAAATAATTATCTTAAACGGGGGGGTGGAAAAGGGGTATTAATTAAGTATACAGTTTAACTTTCTGGCTTTGATCGCTAAATATTTATTTGGGTTCTTGAGTATGTGAGTGTGTTATGTTTGAAGAGTCAAGGCTTTATGTTATGAGAGAAGCCTCTTAATTCCAATAACTAACTGATTTTTATATTCTCAGATCTTTTACGACCTTGTGCGACAAATTAACAGAAAAACTCCAGTGCCTGGAAAAGCACGCAAAAAGTCATCATGTCAGCTACTTTAATGCATAGCTGTACTGTAGCTCTGAGCCAGGTAAACATTTTAAAATTTTCTGTGTGTTATGACTATTAAAAATAAACTACAGAAAGCTCTAAACAACTGTGGTAGCTGTTGATGCAGAACAGCACTGAAAACTCTAGATGTACGTTATCACAGAAATTGTTATGGTCTTCATTTTGCCATTCTAAAGTCAGAACTGCAAATACGTGCAAGATTAACTGTTCAACCCTAGTATCAGGGGTGTTTTTCCCCAAGCTTTAAGGTGTTGGTAGGGCTCAGATTAACAGTGTTTGTTCTGATACTTCAAAACTTCAGCTTTTGGAAACAAGATTTTCTTTTAAAGGCTGATAGAATATACTGCATGAGTTCATTTATCAGCAATGCACACTGTAAAATATTGCAGTTTGCATGATAAAATGTGACTTCCTGCTTTGAACTCCTTCATATATTTGTATGATGTCATAGGAATTCCGCTTGCTTTCTTTGGACAATATAGATATTTTATAGGCTGCATTGAAATTAGTACTGTTGAAAGAGAGTGGTGAAGTGATCATTGTAACACCTGAATATTTGACCTGGAGCTATTGGTTACTCGATCAATTTCATACTTGTTGGCAGTTGGCTAATGTTCTACATGACTAAATCCATGCTTTAAGAATGCTGCTGAAGGCTTAAGCAAGCTCCAGCCTGCTCTTTAAGCAAGCCTTTTCGGAAGTTAGCCAGCAGTCATGAATTTTCTTCTGCAACTTGTTCCTGGGCAGGTTGTTTCCCTCTCTCCATCTCCAAGCCTTAGTATGGGCAGAGGCCCTTCTTGATTGACCTGACATATGCAAGTTGCCTGTTCATCTCGATTTCCTTTAATTTCATTGGGCATATGGTGGTTCAGTTGCTTCAGTGCTATGATCCATTATTTTGTCATCTGATAGACCTGTTTGATATACTGGAGAATCCTGGCAGGACAGTTCGCTGTCATAAATTGCTGGCTTTTGTTAATGCTCGGTGCTATGTTTAGCACTTTTCAGTGTCAATATTAAAACTTACTTAATTTGAACAACTTGAATCAGTTCAAAGTAAAACTATGAGGGTTCCAAAAGCATTAGCTGAGGATGGCACAAATGGCTGCATTTCCTTAATGGGGCTTTTGATTCAGGAGCTTTGATACCCCAAATGTGTTTTTATTTTTAAAGTCACTGAAGCTGTCATACTGTAAGCAAAACTAGTCCTACCCATCAAATACTATTTCCACAGTTCAGCTTCTATTACCATATGTATCCCAGTTCAGTTTTACTAACTGAGATAGTCTAGTACTGTCTCAGTTGTAGTAGTAGAGGCTAAGTTTATTTTCAAAGTCTGTTTACCAGGAACTTTGCTAGTTCCTGCTTCAGTGTTTTTAACTAAAGAGCAATGACAAATAGGTGTTGTTAATACTAATCTCTTGTTTTGTTGTTACAGGTCTGAAGAACTGTTGCCCAATTCAACAGTGCCAGCATTCCAACTTTATTAAACCTAACAACATCTTAATGGACTTTCCTGTGGTGGTACCCTTTAAGAAATGGATGAAAGCTACTACATCAGTTTGCACATTCTGATCACTTTCCAGTGTCATGAGAGATTTTTACTTATAAATATTCTAAGTGTATGCAACTGGTAAAACCAGAGCCTACATCCAGTATTACTGATAAGAGACATTGTTCATCCACCAATGTTGTACATGTATGAAAACTGTGTACTGTATACTTCAACAATCCCCACTTTCTATTGGAGAGTACAATAATGTAAATCCTAAAAGCACCACTATTTTAGCATAATAAAAGAAAGTCCAAAGAGCTCCTATATAGACTACTCCAGATAACTTTGCTTCATCGGTATTTGTAGCTTATTGTAACTTTTTTAAAGAAATACAGGATCATCATCATTGTATTGTACAAAAGCGCTTTGATTAACACAACAGCTATATAGTTTTTTAATTTTAGGAAAAACCTGTGGAGACAGTGATCTAGTCTTTAAGAGTCCTTTCAGTATAACGTCTGACTAAAGACATGGCCTTTAATATCTGTTGGGAAGGAAATGTCCAGACTTTTCAACCTTTTATTGTATGTTTCCTTTTCCTTGTTTACATAGGGAACAATGTTTATAGTTGTGTGTACAGTGGGGGTCTACAACAAGAAGTGTATATTTTAAAACAATTTTTTAATGATTTAACAATTTTTTGTAAATCATTTTCGGGCTTCTGCAGCTGTAGATTCTCACTGTGAATTCCCTTGCTTGCTCATGCATAAGTGTATTTGCAATACCAAATATACAGGTTTAGTACTTTTGCCTGTTAGTGATTGTTTTACATGTGTAACGTTTTGGTTGAGATGTTAAATGGTGGAAGAGTACTGTGGATGTGAATGTGGGAAGTAATTTTTAATCATGTGTAATTGGTCACAGGGCCTAAGTTGCAGTAATTAACTTTTGCTGATTTATTTAACAATGCCTTGTTGCTTTGTATGCATTAACGTTTGGGTGTAAAGATTGTGTGTATATCCAACAGGGAGCCACAGTATTTAAATTGACCAACCTAATGTTACAACTGCTTTGAGGTGGCCAAATGTAAACTAAAAGCCTTAATTAAAGTGGTGCAATTTTGTATGACTTAGCATCAGTAGTTCAATAAATTTGGATTGCCATGCAAGGGCTTGCATTACAGTTATATACTACTTGAATGTTTTGTGTTTTGGTAGTGCTAGTAAATACTGACTTTAAAACTCTTGCACGATGCAGGTTTATATGTCTTCGGACAAAAAGGAACCATTATGACTTTGTCTTCTGACCAATACATGCCGTAGGTATTTCTTCTGGTAATGTGCAAGAGTGGATGGATTTCTGACTGAATTAAATTCCACTTACAGTTTTGGACTTGGAATATTCCAAGTTCTTCTGTAAGGGATTGTCTTAACAGAAAAATATGTCTTCAAAGGTCAGACTACCAGTGGCTATTTTGGGAACTTGAAAATATGTTGCCTGATATTTTTTTTTCTTTTCAGGAAGAATTAATTGTGAAAATTGACTTAGTGTAGCTAAAAAAAAAAGTCTTTTGGGAGAAGATATCATTATTTGCTTGGTTTCAAGGAAATCTACAGAAGACCATTCTTGCAGCATCAAGTGTAGAGTTTTGCAGATTTTAAATATATGTTAACAATGTTGGACTGTGGAGTGGAATGCGTAGACTGTGGAAGATTTCCTGATCTTGGCTGTGCTGCCGAAAATTAATGTCACACCCAAATACTTGGTACCTCCTAGTTCTCTGGCACAGAATTATCAGAGCTTGTTCTAATCCATTCCTGCAAGTTCAATCAGATTAGGTTAGCTAATGCTGGTAAGCTTTGAGATAGTTGATGTTGCCCAAAGTGTATTAAAGGGCACAGCTGATCCTTCCTGCTGGTAATTTCATCACTCATCACCATTGCTGAATGGAGGTAA
>NW_010418925.1:19465-23613 GCF_000710305.1 Buceros rhinoceros silvestris
TTCACTGAGCAGAGTCAGTGAAGACTGAACTTCCTTTTCATTTATCATTAGAAACCAGAACATGTGGTTGATGCTCCCCATAAATATCTCTCTTGGTACTCTCTGCACCCTGATTCATTCCCAGAGTAGATGAGACTGGAGCACTGGGTGCTCTAGTTCTTTTTCCACTAGGTACCTTCCTCCTTGATGAGCTAATCAGTGTTTTTCCTCCCTTCCTTTTCAACCTCTGCTTATTCGGGTCTTACAAGACTTTTATGTCCCAGTTGTCATTTTATTGGTCTTTTTAATGTGTTGCTTTTCCAGGCAGCCATACAGATAGCATTGTGTGGGAGGGAGAGAATTCTTTGATAACATCAAGAGAGGGGGATCCTGATCTGGTCTCAGTGTCCAGCCAGAGTCCCATTACAGGGAACAGCAGGCTTTTTCCTGAAAGCTCTGTACTGAAGCATTCTTGGTTGCTCTGTGGAATAGTGAATGTACAGTTCCTCAGCAGTAGGAGGTAGTCGGTTTGATCAGACCCCAGGGGAGTAAAATTTTCAGGAACTCCAGGCTTTAACATCTGAAGATTGTGCTTAAAAAGTGAAATACGTTCCCTCCCGGACCCTATATTTAGAATTTAGGCCAGATTTGTAAAGCCATTATAACCCAGGTAATACCTGGGTGTTTTTCCTCCTTCAGAACACAGGCAAGCTTCAAAGGAGCAGTGTCCTGGTTGTTAAAGGGAAGATGCATGACCAAATGATGCTGAGAAAGTGATGGACATGAAGCATAAGGAAAAACACATGAAAAAATTTCCTTCATATCTTAAGTAATTGCAGCATAAGAAGCTGTGCCTGCGGAGGAAGTGAGCATCCAGTTCCCCACAGAAACTGGAACTATGTAAGCAGTTACCAATTCTAGAAGGAAATCCTGTCGTCTGAAATTTTTTGAATGAACTTAATGTATCTTCAGGATAACTACTTTGTGTAGCAACACTGAAGAAGTTTACACTTGAACTACTTGTACAGAAACAGAATGCTTCTCAAAGCTTTGGATGAAAATATGCATAATTCATATTTGGAGAACTAACGCAGTAATTTTTTCAAGTTCAGTGTTAATACACGTGTTACTGCCTGTAGTTAGCTTATGCTTACAGCACACACAAAGGTGGTGGCTGCTTTGTTTCCACCCTGATAGGAAATTGGTATATGTCAGTATTTAAATGTCTGAGCTCTCTATGGAAAAAGTAATGTTTAAGTCCTGAAATACAGAAGTATTATTTAGTGGAATTGCACCCTCTCTATTAGGACTCTTTTCTTTTGGAGTATAAATTTTTCTTAGACATTACCTTATTCCTAGAGCCCTTTTTCATTCTCAAGTTATTCTATGAAATTAATACCTATTTGCTTAATTTACAATAATATTTTGAGACATTGCAAGATGTTTTCAGATGTCCAAATGAATAAACTGTAAGCTCAAATTACTGCTGCTCTTCTGCATAACAGAACATAACTTCTGGAATAGTATTGTAGACTTAGTATGTATTATGAAACAAACTTTATATCTGATACTGTGATGCTGGAATGGGAGGTGGGAGGAGTTACTTAGATTAAACTGCATTTTTCTCTTTTTCTGGTTTAAATAGAGTTGCTGTTTCCTTATGGGTGAACATTAAAGATAAAGATTTTTGTCTTCTAAAATGCTCTGAACAAATATGGATGAATCAAACTTGATGGGGTGTGTTTTCCCAGCATTTTCTAATCTTTGCTAGTTTGGGGAGTAACTTGGAGGGGGAGAAACTTTGCCAGAATACTAGTTCTAGATAGACTTAAGTTTAGGCATATCAGCAATAGAAAGTTATTTCTAGATGTCAGTGGTCAAAAATAGTAGTCTATATACAGCTGCCTGTAGCACTTTCTGAATTGTAATGTGAAGATGCAGCCAAGCATCAGCAGAGGCAGAAAGCTTTTTGTCCCAAATTTGAACTGCTGTCCGAACAGCGTTAGGCTATACTGGACTTTATAGCTTTTGTTTTGCCTGTGTATGGGGAGGAGAAAAAAAGCAAAGAAAAAGTTGCTCAAGTATGTAACAAAATGCTGTTGTATGTAGCTGTCTAAGGTAGCGTTAGAGAAGCAGAGCTCTCAATCAAATTAGGTTTTCTTATTTCTGAGTCTCAAGCACCTTATGCATTTCTCTGGAATGATACGTACATTTGTCACAAATTTTGCATTTGTAGCCTGGACCTGTAAGCAAGATTGTTTTGTAGTCTTGAATTTGTTCTCAGTATTGCAATACCTGGGCTTCAAACAACAGATAAATGTGGATTTTGTTTTTTTCTGTGTTGGAGGGCAGTTGGACTTTTTTAAATACCCTCCAAAACCATTTATTTTCAGAATTTTAAATCATCAAGCAGAGGCTGGGTTCCTGTTCTCTATGTGATCTTTAGGGAGAGATTTGTGAATGAAGAAAGAAATGTCCACTGTACTCACTTCAGCCTCAAGAAATGTTAGTTCCGCTGAACAAGCTCTACCGCTTCAAGCTCACTGCCACCAGGATTTTTCTTTTTCTTTGAGGTTGTGCCTGGGATCAACTATTTCATTTGAAGGACATTGTGATTTCTAGTTAATCGATGTAATGTCTTTTGGCTACCACAAACTTGGAGGGAAGGAGCATTTCTGCAGTCTTACATACTGAGTGAAATCAGAGTAGAAGTTACAGTTCATTTTTTTTGTCAGTACACTTTACCTTTTCATACTATGTGGCATTTTTGCCTTCTGCGTCTCACGGGGAGGAGTAAATAACTTCACTCCCGTACTAGGTACAAAAATCTACATGTGAGATCCCAGCTCTTATAAACTGGGTTTACTGCTTGTAATGTGCCCAATACCACAAAGATCCTTGGCACTACTGTCATGATTCTCAGACACAAATAAAATTATACTTACAAATTTGTCTCTTTCCTTTTTAATAAAGAAGAGGTTTTAGCTGAGCTTCCTCAATAGCAGTGACATGGGAATCAATTTGCTTAGGGCAAGACCCCAGCAAACATTAATTTGAGGGTCAACGTGGGTATTTTAAAACTAAGCAAGCACATAAACACTTCAGTTAAATTCTTGAGATTTTTTTTAAAAAAAGTTTTCTTACATTTGAATTCTAAAATGAAAATTTACATGCTTCTAGGAATGTATTTCAACTAAGGAAAGAGGGGCTAAAGCATGAGCTTTCTTCCCTCTCTTACAAAGAGGCCAGTTAGAGAGTGGAGGTTCCACCATTTTCCTTTGTGCTGAATGCGGCTGTGCTGCTGCCACACACTGCAGAACAACTGTTGTGCTCTTGCTTTTGACAGTTCTGAATGAAGGCTGCAATTTTGTATATGCAGGTGTCACATATACAGCTTAGCAATGCGCTAGGGCCGTTTATTTGATTTGTGAGCTACCTAATCAAAGGCGGCGGCAGATTGTGGTACTGTTTCCATCTCTGATTTGCTTGCGCCTTGAATTACGCAGGTAGTCCTGGTTTCCTGATCTCAAAAAGGGTACAGCAGAAGTGAAAAAAAATCGGAGAAAGGCGACAAGGGCATAGAAGCTTCACACACAAAACAACAGGGCTTTGAGCGACCTGATCTAGAGGAAAGTATCCCTGCCTGTGGCGGGGGGGGTGGAACTACATGATCTTTAAGGTCCCTTCCAACCCAAACCATTCTATGATTCTGTATCAAAACATTTTGTGAAGGGTAATTGGACTTCTGAGTTAGTTTACTTGTTTAATTTTAATCCGGTATATCCAGAACTCTAACCTAGTATGTTCTGTAAACCCCACTAACTTCAGAGAAAGGTAGTACAGAGCAAGGGAACCTTAGGCTTTGGAATAAGCTTGCCATGTTTCTGTGCTGGTCATGGTAGCTGCTGAGTTGTCTTTGCTTGTCCTGCCTCTAGAGTATAGAACACTTCTACCCCTTGTGAAATTCAGACGATACTGCTGCAGTTAGGAGCAGTGTTGATGCAAATATGTGAAACTTAAGATAGATTTATAAACCTTTAATTATAAATTTAAATTCAGAGTCCTTTATATCACTGACTGAAAAATTTGCATTCCCTTCTCCTTGGAAGTATAAGATGCTTGCATGAGACTTTCATGTCTTTTTTTTTACTACTTTTTTTTCTCCCCCT
>NW_010418925.1:23809-25361 GCF_000710305.1 Buceros rhinoceros silvestris
TTACTGCCTGAAAACATGCCTCCAGGTTTTTCCTCTGTTCCTGCCCATTGCCCCCTTCTCCCCTTACTGGAGCCAACTCGAAGTCTGTACAGTGCTTCCCCAGCCCACGCTTAGAGAGGCTATATCTAGCTCTCTCAAGGGACCCAAATATTTTACCTACTTTTACAGGTCATGTTGGTTTTCATTTTTTTTTTTTTTTTAAAGCATGCATGCTGCCCTTTCAAATTTTTTTCAGCCTTATTTCTTTGGCTTTGTTCTGTCATTGCTTTGAAAAAACTTGAGACAGCACACAGGGGAAGTGGTTGTCATTGTTAAACCTCTCAGTTGTTTACACCTTCCTGCCCTGAGACAGGGCTAGCCTGAGAGTGCAAACTGTTGGCAAAGAACTGAAACAGATGCTAATTTATGCTTTACTCTGAATTTCCCATTGAACCACAGAGACAGTAATGCTACACTGTTTTGTGAGGAGGACTCGAGAGGTAAATTCTATTAAATATGTAGTACTGAATTAGGATATAATAGTTCCTCTAACGTTCTAGTTTTTTTCCATAATGAAGGTTGTTGCTTTCACTTGTGCTTTCATGATAGTTCATGTGATAGAAGGACAACTTCTTTTTTTTTAATCCAAAACTACATTTCCTGAGTGACTAATTTATTATCAAAGGCTCTTCCGCTTTCTTTGTGCTCTTGCATACCCAGTCTTCATCAGGCTTCTCAGCTTTCTTTTTCTTGTGCAGCCATCTGAGGTTAGGCTCTCCAACAGCTTCAGTGAGCCTGTTGATGAAGCTTGGGTGCCACAGCATTTTATCAGCATCTTACGCAAACTACGGGACTTAAGATAATGTCTTGTAGTTCCGCTACCTTTTGCAGCTGGTTTCAGACGTCTCTCTTGATACGAGGAATTGAAATACCTGCTCTGCTAAGTAGCTGTAGCCCCAAATACACTCCAGTACTTGCAAACGGTTTTGAGAACTTGCCTGTCTATTCCACAAATGCAGTTTGGGCAGTTTTCCTTGGAGTAGAGCACAAGTAAATGAACTGCTGTCAGTAGTGCGGTCATTTGTACTGGTAAGAGTAGGAACAGTATTTTTCTACAGTTAAAAAGTGCGTCAAATCCATTTGGGGGAGGAAGGGAAGAGGTGTTCTCTAACTTTGTTAGTTTGTCCAGGGTTGAGCGATCCCACGTGGCGGTTGATACTCTAAGAGGTAAAGAGTTAACACTGGGAGAAAAGGGCGAAGAGAAAGAAGTCTGTAAACTGGAGAAATTACACTCATCTTTGCAAAGGTCGGGAGACAAGTTGCTCCAGCTCAATGTACGCAAAAATACCGTGCGTATCACATCAGTCCCATGTCGAATGGATAACCTAAACGGCACCTGTGCGATCCCACTGCCGCGGGACTGACCGAGAAAAGCAGCCTTTGGCCGGTGGCAGCTGCCGCCCGGGCAGAGGAGGGCGTAGGTCAGGCTATCACCCCCTCACCGCCACCACGGCCTGGCTTGCCTCGGCGCGGCGGAGGGCCGGACCGGCCACCTGACGAGACTCGGCTGCCC
>NW_010418926.1:0-386 GCF_000710305.1 Buceros rhinoceros silvestris
GGTCCGCGGCGGGGTGTGCAGGGCCGCGGCCGGTCAGCTGCGGGCACCGGTGCCCGGGGTTGGGAGAAGCGTTTGCTTTGTGCCTTCGCAGCTCGTGTCATGTCAGCGGAACGCAGCGCTGCCTGCCTGCGCACCCCGGCGGGAGTGCGGGGCGAGGGCTGTGCACGGCCTCCCCGCGCCTGGCGGCTGCCTCCTCCTATCTGATAGCACCTTGGCGGAATAAAAGTTACACTCCAACAAACCTTTGACGTACGGGGCATCCCGCTACGGCGTCGTGGCAGGGGTCACCAGGTGGAGCTGTTACACGCAGTGTCCCAAGTTTTTAGCTTGGCAACTTACTCGTGGAAAGACAGGTTAATTAGGGTTCATTAATGCATGTTAGCAGA
>NW_010418926.1:545-925 GCF_000710305.1 Buceros rhinoceros silvestris
GTGGGTTTGCCGCTGGTATGAGAGTCCCCTCGGAAACGGCCACCCGTGTATGTCCCCCGATTACGTACCCATGAGCTGTACAGGTGGAGCAACCGTGTTAGTTACACTTGGAACGTGCAGCGATGATTTCTTCTCCATCAGGAAGCTGACTTCCGAGGTCCTCCGATCTGCTGCCATCCGACACAGGGAGGGTATCACGCTGACGCCTGGAAGATGTGTCACACAGAACACAGCGTTTGTAATCTGCCTGATTCTGAAGAAAGTTTTGTGAAATGACTTTTGTTATTGGGGTAACTTTATTACCTTGTTGTGTGCAGTACACTAGGTACATGAAATTGCATGGCACAGAGGGGAAAGCTTTATATATATATATATATAAT
>NW_010418927.1:0-343 GCF_000710305.1 Buceros rhinoceros silvestris
CTGCTGAGGCTGAGGGAGCACCCCCCACCCCCCACCCGCACGGGGGTCCCGGGAGTGCCACCCGCCCGCCAAAGGGCCTTGTTACCTCTGTGTCCTCTGTCGCTGCAGCCCCGGCCGAACTCGTCACGATGCCAAACCGTTCCTTCCTCTTCTTCAGCTTCTCGTCTTCCTCACTCTGGCACAGGGAAGGACCGAGATTTCACAGGTCGGGGGTTCGTTCAAGGGGGAAGCGTGTCCCTCCTCGCCCCGGCTCCTGAGCAGAGCTCTGGGATCCCTCAGGCTCGAACCCGGCACAGGAAGGGTGGAAGGACAGGAGGGACGCGCAGGCGGGGGCGAAAGGGAC
>NW_010418927.1:541-1034 GCF_000710305.1 Buceros rhinoceros silvestris
GCCGTGGGAGGATTTGGGGCAGGATTTACAGCCCTGGGGAAGGCGAGGAGGACCCTGACAGCGACCCAGGGGGTCGCTCCTCTCAGAACTGCTCTCACTCAGTGTCATCACATCCATTTTCTGCGGATTTATTCCCACCTCTGGCTGTTTCGTGCCTCTTCCAGGCCATTCCCACAGCTGAGGCTGCCCCAGGACCCCGCCAGGCACCCGCCGCCCCCTCCCCGGTAACAGCCCTGGGGAAGGCGAGGAGGACCCTGACAGCGACCCAGGGGGTCGCTCCTCTCAGAACTGCTCTCACTCAGTGTCATCACATCCATTTTCTGCGGATTTATTCCCACCTCTGGCTGTTTCGTGCCTCTTCCAGGCCATTCCCACAGCTGAGGCTGCCCCAGGACCCCGCCAGGCACCCGCCGCCCCCTCCCCGGTACCATTCAGCCCCGTCACCCCAACCCTGACGTCTCGCTGAGGGAGAGAGTAGCTCACGAAGGGTCCC
>NW_010418928.1:0-1814 GCF_000710305.1 Buceros rhinoceros silvestris
CTCTATTTCTTCTGGACCCCTGGATTTCCCACTTCTTCCACGCCGTTTGAATCTCATCAGCTCATGGCAGTGGAAGGGGGGCTAAAGCGTCCAGAACCTTTGCTGGCTGGCATTGCTTTGACTGTCACGTTGTCTGCATCTGCTCGCATTAGAGCTAGATGCACACTGCATCAACAGAAGAAGAAACTTAAGATGTCTCAGCCAGCCAGGCCTGTAACTAGATGTTTGAAACGCCACTTCGATTATCCCTGATCTTGGTGAGAAATTTTCCCCATGTGGCTTGGTCAGGTTCAATATCACTTATCTCCACCACCAATATCCCATAATGTCACTGTTATTGCTGACATTGTCTTCAGTGGCACCTGTTCTCGAGGATGTCAGTAGTGGGGCATGTTTCTGTAGGATATTTTAGAGTTGTGTGGAAGAAAGCTGAAGTCTTCACTCTAATTCTTGGTCATGGCATCACCTCATAGTTGAGGCTGGACGGCACTGCCTGAGGTGGTCGGTTCTACTAATTCCCCTGCTCGAATCTTACATTTAAATGGAATTCCCTGTCCTTTGGTTTGTGCCTACTGCCTCTTGCCCTTTCACCAGGCACCAGGAGGAGGCTCTTCCTCAGTCTTTGTTAGGCCCTCTTCTGAAGTATTACAGATGTGGCCTCACCAGTGCTGAGAAGAGGCCTCAACCTGCTGCAAAGGGCTCATTTATTGCACTTACCTTCAAGAACAATCTGCCCTGAACATCCTCTCACAGGCCATCTGTGCCTCTTCTTTACAGCACAATATTGTGCACCTAACAAAGCCTCGCAGATGTTAGATTTCACCCTGTCCATATCTTCCTGAGCAGAAATCAAAAGATTCCTATAAACTTACTGAAGAAGATGGCAAAGGGAACGTTTAGTGTATTTAACTTCGAGATAACTATGGTGTCAACAACCTGATTTAGATGGGAATCTCCTTACGGATTGTTAATACTCAAGCATAATGTCATGGAAATTATTTGGGCCTGATTTACAGTGTTTGTGTTGCTTCTACTCCTAGATTTCTCCACTGATGCCAGTGCAGTATCACTTGCTCTGTACTCATGGAATTGAGAACAGAATCTGACGCAGGGTACTGTGAAATGTGATGTTTAAAAACTGTTCTCGTGTAGGAGGGAGGGTCTGATGCTACTCTCATGTGAATATCAATTCAGCTGTAACTTCACAGATCCCTTGACCTGCAGTGTTATAAGGAGAATTTTGCTCAGTTATGATGATGATGAGCGTTCTCAATTCCTGTTATAACCAATGCTCTTTTATTTTCAATCAGCAAGATCAGTGGAAGCATTCCATGGAAATATAAACAAAATAGAGCATGACGTGAAGCTGCAAGGTAACTCCAAGACTGAATTACACAAGGCTGATAATGGAAAGGAGGAGGAAAAGAAGCGTCTGCTGTACCCAGACTCAGCTTTGTTCAAACACTGGGGTTCACGTTTGAGGGAAGAGGAGCAAACTGCTGCACAGAAACTGTTCTTAAGTTATGGGTATGATGTTTACCTCAGTGACCAACTACCCTCGGATCGACGTATCAGAGACACCAGATCTCCCAGGTACAGTATAAACCCTCTCTACGTTCAGAAGGAGACATGAAATTAAAGGGATCTGCATTGCTTCTGACTAGGTTAAAATAATGTACTGACAGATCTCAATTTGTGCTCTCTTTGTTAAGGGTTTTTTCACTACCATTTTCTTCCAAATCTTGCTGAGACTTGTAACACTCCAAAGACTGTGAAAAGAAAACACAGTGTAAAGAAGAAATTTAGGAAAAAGA
>NW_010418929.1:0-223 GCF_000710305.1 Buceros rhinoceros silvestris
CCTGACCGGCGCTGCGATCCGCCGCGTGGGCAGTGCCGGTTGCACCCTGCCGCTCTGTTTGGGATCTGTCTGTCTGTTTGGGATCTGTCAGATCTGGCCGGGAGGAGGCACGCTAGAAGTGGGGTGCACCGCATTTCCATGCCGCCTCTCTGTGATTTCCCCACCGTGTTACTGCCTTCGCGTCCTGGGAGCTGTCCCGGTGTTGCTGGGGCAGAATCCTAGG
>NW_010418929.1:455-1234 GCF_000710305.1 Buceros rhinoceros silvestris
CGGGATGGCTATAACGTGTGTTCCAGACCAGAAGTGTCACACTTATTTTAAAAAGGGAAGTTTGCCGAGGGCAGGTGCTTGGCCCCCGCTTGTGCTCCCGCTTCTCTCCAGTGGTAATGGAGGAGCTCCATTACCATTCTGTCCCAAGCGCTGCCTTCTCGTTTGTGGTGATCACCAAACATTCACTGGGCTGAGTATCACTTCGTGTGCTTTATATTGGCATTGGTATTAGTTTCACTGTTTCATTAAATCTGTTCTCGTTTCAACCTGTGATCTCCCTTCTCAGCTGGGGAGGGGTCATCGAGTGACAGAGCAACAGCCCCAGGTGCAGTCTAAACACACAGTAGCACACTGATGCTGATGGGATAAAATATGTCACATAGATGATGTTGCCTTCTGCAGGAAAAAAGTGGAATCCAGTTAGATCAGGTGGCTCAGGTTGTGTTTTGAATAGCTTCAAAGATGAAGATTTTGCAGCCTCTTTGGACAAAGTGTTCCACTGTTTGACCACACTTACAGTAAGATGTTTTTTCCGTGTATCTAAAGAGATTTTGCCATGTTCTGGCTGGAGTCTGTTGCCTCTTGTGCTGTCACTGTACCTGCCTAAGAAAAGCATGGCTCCCCCTTTTCCGCATCCATTTGATAGCTGTACAGAGCAGCAAGATGTCCCTGGGGCCAGCTTTCTGATTAGGGCTGAGCAAACACAGCTCATGTGCTCCAGCAGCCCCAGCTGCTGTATTGGCAGCAAACTGGACTTGCATCCGTATGTTAATATCTCT
>NW_010418929.1:1282-10518 GCF_000710305.1 Buceros rhinoceros silvestris
GCTGTATTGGCAGCAAACTGGACTCGCATCCGTATGTTAATATCTCTCTTTTTTTTTTTTTTTTACATTCTGGAGAGTCCGAATCTGGACACAGTACTACAGATGTGGTCTTATGAGTCCCAAAGAGAAAGGAATAACCCCAAACCTTGACCTGCTGGCTCCCTTCCTGATGATACAGCCCCGCTGACTCATGTTCAGCACCTTGCCCAGCCCAACAACCCAGTTCTTTTCTGCCAAACTGCTTTCCATCTAGTCACTGCCCAGCTTGTACTTTTTCGTGTGGTTACTCCATCCAGGATGCAGGACTTAGCATATGGCAAGGGCTAAACAAAGCCAGAGTAGCTAAAGCTATATTGTGTTTTAATTCTGATGCCATAAATAAAAAAAATTATTCAGCACGATGCAATGTGATCCTACAGGCAGGGGCCTGAGTTGCCACATTCCTAGGTGCTCCAGGTAAGCAGAGGATGCAGTGGGCATAGCTTGCATAGCTGCAAGTTAAAAAAATGCAAGAATCTTGTTTCAGTGCTTGTGAAAAAGGCAAAGGATAGCAAACTGACTAAACAGAAATGGCATTTCCTTTCTGAATGAATTACATAGAGAAGATGTGGTTTAAGAATCACAGCTGAGAAAGAACTGATCTATAACGTTGCAGAACAAGCAAAAGGGAAGATATTGCAGTGACATCTTCTACCATAAACCAATTAATTCCATAACATCACACTTGTCTGTATAAACAGAGAGAAGAGGAAGTATTTTAGTACTATTCAAATCTCTGGTGGATATCTATATTTAGATGGCCATCTAAATTCACACTGTTACTCCAGTGCAGTCCCTCAGAGAGTGCTGCCGTTTTGCACTGACAAGCTGAAGTGGAGTGGTAGAGGTGCGAAGGCTGATTAACAAATGCTAATGAGTCTAAGCCTATCTTCGATCATAGAAACTTCTGAAATCTTACATAACGGCAGATGTGGAAACTCAACCATGAATCTGTTTTTATGTTGTCCCTGTTTGCTGGCAGCCAGCAGACCAGAGCAGGGGATTGTTTCAGTCCTGCTTCTGTAGCCCTCAGTCTTTGTCACGGCTGTGTGCAGGGCGAGGATGCAGAGCTACCTCTATCAGCTCCTGGGCATTTAAATGTAGTTGCATGAGTGTTATCAATGATGAAGTTTGCACCGTTGAATGTGTCATTTTAAAGTTATCTCCTTCCTTCTGGGCAGGGAAAAATTAGCCCTGAGTAGTTAACCCAGATCAATGCTGAGAACAGCTCATTGGCTTGTCTGTGGTACACAAGGACCAAAAGAGACCATCCCCACTTTGAGTTGCTCTTGTTGAAGAACAGTTATCAAGTTATATCATATAAGGTTCCTTTTAAAAATCAGGATTATGTGTAACTGTTCAGGGCTGTCTGCTTGGAAGGCTAATGGGGAATACTTATTCTGGTTCTCAGCAGCATACACAAAACTAAATTTTGCTACTTGAAAGAAGAGTCAATATTAATCTACAGTGTAAGGTGTCACTTGGTGCTTCCATCACAGAAAACAAGTCTTTTAATTGTCCATTAGGATCAGATAAGTTCCTTCCCTCTCTGAATACCCTGAATGGTGTAAAGGTGCCTGCTGGGAAGCTTTGTGAAACAGCTGCCTGCTTTGTTCTGTTCTGCGTCTTAGATGGAAAGCCCTGAGTGTTGCTTTCAGAGGTGTAGGCCTCATTCTGTTTCCATCGTTTTCATCAATATGGAAGTGAAACTTGTGTTGCCTCTTCCACTAGAAACCCAAGTGCTTAGTGGTAATGACCTCATGATTTCTAGATAGCAATCTGTCTGAAGAATTGCACATACAAATGGAAATGCAGTATGTGATTGCTTTCAGCAAAATCAATTAAAATGTCCATCACTGTTTATTCTCCATAATTTATTACTAGCCATTATTATCTCCATTGCAATAGCACCCAGAGGCACTTGGTGAGTGAGAAGTGAGAGCTATGTTAAGCAACACCCTGCACAAGCACATGAGAAAGCAGGATATTCTTCTTGTACACCTTGCAATCTGTGTGAAGACAAGCTGCAACAGGTGGGTGAGAAGTTTTATCCAGTTTCTCACACCTCTATTTTTCTGTAGAGCCAGTCCAAACCACTACAACTTGTTCCAAGACTGTTTTTCCAGCTAAACCAGGGTAAAGCTGGTGCTTCCTATTTGATGTTGTAAGCAAATCATATTCTTTTCATCAGCTCTCATTTCTCAGCCTTCCTCACCTGTGGAGGCCTGCTAACCTTTTAATTATACCCGCCCTAAAGTACCTATTACTTTGGTCAGATGTGCTTGGCTTCAGACTTCTCATGCAGGATCAAATCAGACTGAGGAGACTGGCAGCAATCTGCCTGATGCTGCCAGCACTCCCTTAAATGTACATGTAGTATGTCAGGTGATGCTGAATCAAGTCCTTCTGTCTTTCCATCTTTGTATCTGCCCTAGTGTATTTTGATAGCTGCTCTACCAACCTGTCCAGTGTGTCCCTATCTAACCTTAGAAACTCGCTCTTTAATCATCCTTTCTGCATTTATCATTGAAGCCATTGAAACTTGCTTATTTTTATTACAAGAAGGGAAATTTATTTATTGCCTAGTAGCAAAAGCTTGGGGCTGGAATCCAAACAATTCAAAGTTTGTTCCAGTTTTGCAACAATCTTGCTGGATTATCTGGGCAGTTTCCCTTTCTGTGAAGTAGTGCCAATTGCATGGCAATGTGTGTCCCAAGAGCTCCAGAACCAGGTGTCAAAACAGTGAGCTCTTGAAGGAAGACACTGCAGAAATGCAGCTTATTGTTGCAGTGGAATCTGGAGACACACTGCACTTGTTGCTGTGAGCGAATAGGTGCAGTGTGTACTCATGTCAGTTACTGTGCATAAGCACTAATACGCTAACACATTCAAGGTTTAACCTATTAATGGCTGTCTGTGGCTCCTGGTTTGCATTAGCATCGGTTTCCTGTGAACACCATGCTGCCACTTGGTGAGTAACTCCGGATTTGCTGTCCCAGAGGAGAACATAGACAGAACTGTCACAGGGCAGTCCTTAAGGGCACTACCAAAATCTGACTTGGCAGAAGGCACAGGAGACAGTTTTATGTCCTGCAGTTCACCTGAGGAACAGCCTGTTTATGGCTGAACTTGAAGACATTTTCTCAGTTTTATAACACCTGCAGAGACTGTTCTTGGAGTCTCCAGGAACTGGAACAGATCTGCCTTTTCACGTGATACAGTCCAGACAAGCAGATCATGAGGTTCTAGTATCACTTTTCCCACGGGATGATAGGAACCTCTACCCTTATGCTGGATACAAAGTGTACATGCATACATATATACATATATACTATACAAGAACACATCTGTGCAGTACATATAAAATTACTGTCTGTTTCAAGTCTGTGTTGTAGGTTGGTGTCATGCTTCATCTGTGCATCCAAGCCAGTGAAAAGTTGTGTCCTGACTTAGCTGTGTTCCCCACCAGCACATCCTAGATTGCTCTGCTGATCCCTGCTACCTGGCAAGATGCAGTGCTGAACAGCCCTGGTGCCAGATCTGAACAAACTGACTTGACATTAAAAGCAGGACATTAAAACTTTAGTTCAGTTAAAATGTCTTGTCAACACTGTGAGAGCAAAACGGATTATTTAGAGACAATGTAGGTATGTGTCTCAGATTTCATTTTGCTGTGGAGTTACAGCCAGAGTTGCTAGGCATATCGTCTTGTTATTGATCTTATGAGGGTTAGCATGTCTTTAAATCACCAAGAGGATAAAGCAAAAAAATTATCGACCCATAAATTTTAAGATCAAGAAGACTACTATGATCTTGTTAGTTCCTGCATATAATATAATTTAATCCAGTAATTCCTTCATCAAACAAAATGTTTGAGGTGAAACACACCTTTCAGAATGAAAAGTAATTTGTATTCTTCTAAAAATCAGATGATGAAGGAATCATCTCAGCACTGTTTCAATACATTATCCTCACTCTTTTTAAGAGTGAGGATAGTTTAATTTGTCTAGTTGAAATTGAATTTGTCTAGTTTCAGCCTCTTGACACTGTTTTGTTATGGTTTCATGTGCAAAACTAAGGAGCTTTCCACTACCAGAAGTCGTTCTTTGCAGTGATTTAGGCCATGAACAAGTCACAGCACTTTCTCTTGATATTGTCTGAATAGATGAAGATGTTTTAGTGAGTTGTGGCTGTAGGAATTTTTGATGAGTCAAAATTTAGCTTATCATGTTATAAAATTGTATGAATAAGGAAATACCATAATAAGCATTTCAACAGCGTGTTGACTTGTTTCTAACTAAAGTAGGTCAGATCAGTGTAAGAGTCAGTTGTATGTTTAGGAATAATAACAGAACCACCAAGACATGTTTGACTAACTAAATAAAAGTATAATCTTACTCCTTTGGTTCTTAAACTGCTTTTTACAATCTTTCCTTCAGACTTAAGCTAGTGGATGTTAATGTCAAGGGGAGTCTGTGAGTGGTGTCTGGGTCTTTGAAACAAACCTTATTATGTCATGCTAAATTGAGTTTTCCTGGTTCTCAAGCTGGGGCATTGGCTTTATTTGTTTTGTGAATGCTATCTCATCTGTAAAGACCTGGAAAATAGTGAAAGTCTTATCAATCATGTACGATAGAACAAAGTGGTCTTTATGTACACAGGAAATGAATTCTGGTATTCTACAAAGAGTAGAATACAGAAAAAAGGAAAGAATTTTTGAAGTACGCAGACAAGATAATCTGAGCAGTATATTAATTTTTATTGAAATGATCGTATGGAAAAAAATGTATTTTAGCAAAGCAACACTCCTATTGAAGAATATTAGTCTTGCATGGAGTTACATAAATTTACATATTGGTTTATCAAATGCATAAAAGGGCAAGTCAAAACAAACTGTGGAATCCAGAAAACTATGATGTATGAAACTATGGTGATATTTCTAAGGACTAAATGCAGAGCCATTATGAGAAGGCACAATTCCATTTAGTCCCACGTGTGCGGTACAATATTCTATTGCTGGAAAAAAGAGCCTTGTGTATAATCTTTGGTTGGACTCATAGCAAATGTTGACATTTTAACATTGCTGACTCAAGTGTTCCAGTCAAAGGCAGTATTTTCTGTCTGTTCAGGGTTCATATTAAGTACAAACGCCGGGGGACTGTGCTGCCTCATTTTCTGTACAACAATTCTGAAATTTCTGAGACAACACGAGGTTTGGTTTATTTACGGATTTCCCAATAGTCACCATGACTGGCTGAATAATGAAACATGAACTATTCTTGCAATTAGGCTCTGACTCCGAGGCAAATAATCATCATTGTTAAAGTGCATTAAATATGACCTGCAGCTGTTTGATCTGGTGCTCTAATTCTCTCAGCTATTCTAAACAAAGGTGGGTAGATCAATCGTGGATGGTTTTGCTGCAAGGGAAGAACAGCATGTGCAGATCAGGAGGTACAACATTGCCTGTTGTACAGTTACTAAATAGATGTCTCTGCACACTGCACTGCAGGGACCATCTTAAGTGAAGAGCTCCAAGCAGTCGGGACCTCTGAGGTTACACCATGATTGTGCCACTGACGGGATGCCATTTCTCTCTGTACCTCATGGGCCTTTTTCTTGTGCTCATCCCTATCCTACAATGGCTTGATACTAGTGAAATAAGAGAAAGATACTTTTCCTTGACTCATTTGTGTAGCCTGTTCTTGGTTGCACATCCTTGTACTCACTTGCAGCTGATGCAAAGTCACAGGCTATAGCACCTGCATAAATCCCAGCTGGAGAGGACAGCAGGCTAGGCCCCTGGATCTAAGTGTGCAGACAGGCAAGCCTAAAAGCAGTGTGCTAGTAGAGCGGATTTTTTGGGGGGTGTAAGATGGATATACATGGCGCTTTGAGGGGAAAAGAAACCCCCAAACCCAACCCAAGATCCAATCTGGCCTGTTATCCTGTCCCAGTTCTATTTCACATCATTATATGGTACCTGCCTTCATCCTGCCTTCTGTGAAATGGATTTGGTGCACCATTATTTTTAGTCTTAATTTACTGTTCTGTATTGACAAGAACTGATGACCAGCTGCTGCATTTTACTGGTGTGTGAATGAAATTGTCTATTTCTCTGCCTGCCCCAGCAATGCATTTTGGAACTTACAAAGGTAATAGTGTTTGCAGAGCACTCTGAAAGCCTTGCACAGAAGGCACAACAATTATGCAAAGAGCTCCTGTCAGTCAGTATTAGTGAATTACTTCAGCCACAAAGGGAAGCAAGTTTCCATTTCAGAACAACAAACAAACCACAGCAGTATTTACCAAGCACTTTAAAGATAATAGCAGCTACATAAATACTAAGAATTTTTAATGTTATCGGTATTGCAACTTTTGAGGCCACCTACAGGCAGAATAAGCACCTTTTGGTTATAGAGAACCCAAAACTAAATCCAGCCCTCTTTCCAGAAGCTCTGAGATGAAACAGGTGCTCCCAACAGGAAAGTTTCCATGCCTAAAAATCCTGTGTTGGCTGAACAGTGTCTTTGCTGAAGCTAGATTCAACTTCAGCCTAAACAGGACTGAGAAAGACTTTGCTGCCAGTCCTCCATCACAGACCCCCACACCCCACAGCCTGAGTACTGTATTAGCCAGCACTATTGAGAGTCAGGATGGAGATATAAGCCTCTCCTTGCAACTTGTGCTAGTCCTATATTTCAAATTTTATTTAGCAATAAGAAAAAGCCAATTATAGCCCAATATCACTCAAAAAAAGAGGACCTGGCAACTGCATCCTCTCAGAAGGTCAGCTCCGCATGGGATGCAGCATCCCAGGTGTTCTTCACTTGTTGCATGAGAGCCCCAGCTGTGATGGCCAGTCACAGGTGCATCTGTACACGACTTGGAAATTCCTACTCTAAATGGTGGGAAGCAGACCTGCATCTTCTCAGGGACAAAGCACAGTTCAAGAAGCAGTTTTGTGCTAAGTAGCTGCTCCCTCTTGGTTGAGACCACTCGCACAAGAAAATACACCTGGCAGAAAGGAGAGGCCACCTGCAGATACTGGACACTGTTGTTGTCTCAGCTGGCTTACTTCAGCTGCCACAGGACCATTGCTGGCTTGCCCTGTCCTCTTCCCTGTGCTCTGCTATCAGGAAAAAAATCGGAGACCCTCACCAACAGTGGATGCTTCCACATTTTTTAGAAAGACTGCTTGATCATTACAGCCTGTGTGATACTAAGAGTATTTATTGCTCACCCAGCATGACTGCTTAAGACTTTCTAATAATTATCCTCCTTTACAACTGTGAATGGCCTTTTCATCTTAAAAGTGTAGCTGTTCCCAGCTGTTGGTCTGAAGAAACTGTAGGGAGAAAGACCAGTATTGAGGCCAGGCAGTCTAGAGTCCCTCTAGCATTGTCCAAAACAGTATGTTCATCTTCAACGCACTGAGGGTTCCAAATAAACCTATCTTCTCCAATGCTGCTTGTTAAAGAAGAGTTCAGTCCCATGTAATGATGTGCAACTTCAGTTTCCAATAAGGCTCTTGCAGTTTCTGCATGCTCTGTATTTTTCAGTCTTTTGCAGAACTTAACCCTGGATACAACCATCCTCTAAGCATCTTTGCATAATTCTTTGGTTTTGTATCAGTTCATCCGCAAATTTTTGTTAGGTACAACATTACTTAAATTTTAAAATACAGCAGCATGAATTACCACAACAAGTAGATTTTTCTGGCATCTTCCTATATTGATGGAAAACGTAAAGCTTTGCTTTCTGATGCTGAATAGAAATTGAATAGCAGGCAATTGAATAGCTTAGCAAGCAAAGATACACCCACTTCTGTTCTCTTCACCAGAACACTGACTTCTTAACTAACTTACAAAAAGAGTAACTTTATGATTCAGTAGTATATATGGCTAGTTTGCACTAAGTAAACTATATTCATTGGTGCTAGCTCACTAGAAGTTTTTTTTAACTCACTGAAGCAAAAGTGCAACCCTTTAGCTGAATCCTAGGCAGACATTTTTTAAGCAGGGAATATTCTGTTTCCTCGCTATCCTCTTCAACTTTTAAAGCAATTTTTCAGTAATTTGCCAAGGTTTGGAGGCAGATGAAGTGCCTGGATTTATGTACTGAGCTAACTATATACCTCAACTGACTATAAAATAAGTTCTTATGTTTTTGTGGCTAACAGGACATAGTATATACCGTTTATACTGAAAAACTGACTGGGTTTTAATGGGGTGTTTTACAGCAACATGGTTAAAACGTAGCTCTTCACAAACCATCTACAATTTGTGCTACTTTCCCCACACAGACACTAGCAGAATGTCTAAGCGTCTTGACCACAACAAAAGCCAAAGATCCTGCTGAGAGTTCATTTTCCATGCCTGCATTAATCAGTGGGTCTGTTCAAGCGAGGGGACGTGTAACTTTGTCACCAGCTGGTGAAACACCTGGACTCTGTGCACTTCTCCCTTAAATCCCATCACAGTCCTGAGGAACTAGTGCATTACATTGCAGCTGTGAGTACTAAACCGCAGTGTCGCATGTGTGCAGAACAAATGTATACCACTTGTGTAACATCTGTGCTGTTGCGCCTGGCAGCTCAACTTCTGATGTACTTGTGCCTGGTTGGTTCTCTCAGTAACCAGTCCTCCCTGCCCACAAAAATGCATGTACCTAGTCTGTACGGTTGGGGATGGATCCCCATAGCACTGTGTATGCATTGCAAAATGCTATCGACTGCTCCGCTGTGTTTCTGTTGCTGGACAGATTGACAGATCAAGGTGCTACAACTGAGGACATCTGCTGCCTTACTGTTTGGTTGGTAACTTTTGGCATAATTTGTAATACTTTGCATCATTTTTATGAAGCTTTGTGTGGTAGCCAAAACATTACCAAAGCTCTGGGCTGGCAGGAGGTATTCTCCTGCTGAGATGTCACAGGTGGGGTTTCACCTCTAGTCCCATGTGGCATGTGGAGGTAGAGAGGAATGATCTGAGCTAGCATTGCCAGCAAAGGAAGGGCAGTGGCACCGCGGGACTGCTCCAGGACCAGCTGCATCCAAACAGCTTCGAGGTCTGAGCATCCTTTTGGCACAAAGGCTGAGTGCTCCTGACCCATGCGTGCGTCCCAAGGCACCCACTACAGGTGTGGCATGCCAGCATGGGGACGCGTGTCTGAAACAGTGGGAGTGCTTGCATGTG
>NW_010418929.1:10649-12918 GCF_000710305.1 Buceros rhinoceros silvestris
AATGTTGATGCTGGGACTGGTGGGATCCCGGAGTAAAGGCAAGGCTGCAGTGCAAACGCAGCTCCAAGACTAAACCCTGCTCTCGTCACGGTCCTGTGTTCAGTAGTGTCAGGTGGAGGCCCTAGCCCATGGTGACCCTGTGGCAAGGGCCTCGTGCGTTCAGGGATTGTGTGCTGGAGAGGCTAATCAATTCTGCAAACTGTTCCAACAAGCTGTTCTTGGGAAACCGAGGTTTACTGTCATGCTACTGTGGTCAGGGCACATCTCTCTCAAACCGCACTTGCTACAGGGCTGCATTAGCTTTTCCTTTGCTTTTCCTTCATGCGGAGGAGTCGGAGGATGCGTTCATTTTTTGTTAGTTCTGCTGGCAGTTCATTTGCCTGGAACAAAAAAACCTTGATGTTAGCAGAAATGGACAGGTGTTTCTAAAAGATGGTTTAAAAGCATTAAGCTCTGAAGAAGATGGGACTGGTTTATTATAATGACATGGTTATTCCAGTGTCTCCACCACTGCTGGAGATAGCTTAAGAAATCATCTTTCACTGTACAAGCATCTCTTAAGTCTTCAAAATAACCCCAGCGTGGGATTTGAGTGGTCAGTTTATTTGGTGCTGACTGTCCAGGCTAAACGGTATCCCTTGGGCTCCCTATGCTTCTGCCACAGAATTAGTAGAGAGCATAGCTGCTGATTTTGGAGGGGCTGATAGGCAGGTCTTAAGTACCAAAGTCCATAAAAATCCAAGGAAAGATTTTGCTATGAAATAGTCACTTCTGTTCTGTAGGATTGAGAGGAGAACATCAGAGTTTGGTATTCTGTGTTTATTGAATACAATTTTGGTAACATAAAGTATTTATAATGAAGCTACTTCTGAAAATCAGTAATTCTCTCCTGCAAGTGTACTCTATGTGCAGTATTTAATGCAATTAAAAAAAAAAATCAGAAGTAGAGGTTACAGCCACAGCCTTTCTTATACTGCACACCTTCCTGCTGGAAAACACCATAAGCAGCAGAAAAATCTTGCAGATTGTTTGGATGACAGCATCAAAACAAACTGCGTATTAGCACGAACTACTGCATGAGAGGCATTGACTCTCATGCCATCAAGTGGAACGACACAGAAATAGCAGGTGCAGATTTTATATTAAATGACCAAAACATTTAGAAGGTATGTGCTGGGTTACTTGTATTACATATTTTCATTCATCCAGTCATAAACCAGAAATAAATACCAGACCACCCATTCACAGCTTAAGAAATTCAGCTAGATATCAAATACTATTGGCAAATTGTTCATAAACACAGCTCAGAATGTTCAATGGAAATTATAAATTAATTATAAAATATAAATTATTTCAATTTTCCTGGAAAGTATAAAACACTTTACAGAAAAAACCAAGACAAGTTTTCTGCAGAGAAGTTGCTGTTATAAAAAAAATATGTAACTATTTCAATAAACTAACAGATTTACAGTAAGATATGGGAAAGATGGATGTAATTTGAAAAATTTTTTTGTATTAGCAACGTGCTGAATTCTAACCAGGTTTTCCTATCAAATACACATTTCTCTTGCGGCTGAAGTATCCTCCTCACACACCTGTATAGAGATATAACTTACGACTTCTCAAAACAGTAACAGATTACCATTTCCTAAAATGCAACCTAGCTAGCACAGGACTACAGAATGACAGAATTGTTTTGGTAGGAAGAGACCTTTAAAATCATCCAGTCCAACCATTAACCCAGCACTGACAGGGTCCCTAAACCATGTCAGTCAGTGCCACATCTACATGCCTTTTGAACACTTCCACAGATGGGCACTCCACCACCTCCCTGCGCAGCCTGTTCCAGTGCCTGACAACTTTTCTGTAAAAATTTTCCCTAATATCCAACCTGAACCTCCTCCGGCACAACTTGAGGCTGTTTCTTCTCGTCCTACCACTGGTTACTTGGGAGAAGAGACTGACACCAAACTCGCTACAGCCTCCTGTCAGGTAGCTGTAGAGAGTGATGAGGTCATCCTTGAGTCTCCTTTTCTCCAGACCAAACAACCCCAGTTCCTTCAATCAGCTAGACACTTCACCAGCTTTGTTGCCCTTCTCTGGACACACTCCAGCACCTCAATGTCCTTCTTGAAGTGAGGGGCCCAAAACTGGACACAGTACTCAAGGTGTGGCCTCACCAGTGCCAAGTACAGGGGGACAATCACCTCCCTGCTCCTGCTGGCCACACTATTGCTGATACAAGCCAGGAAGCTGTTGGTCTTCTTGG
>NW_010418930.1:0-4940 GCF_000710305.1 Buceros rhinoceros silvestris
TATTTATAGAAACATTTTAAATTGTCTTTTATGTTAACGGCCAGAGTAAGCTTTAGCTGGGCTTTTTTCCTTTCCAATCTTCTCCCTGCATTGTCTCACAGAATCCTTGTAGTTTTTGTGAGTGACTTGCCCCTTCTTCCTTAGATCATAGACTTTCTTTTTCTTCTTGAGCTCTAGCCAGAGCTCTCTGTTCAGCCAGACTTGTCTTCTGCCCTTCCAGCTCGTCCTGTGGCTCGCTGGGACAACCTGCTCCTGGGCTTTGAAGATTTCCCTGCTGAGAATTTTCCAGGCTTCCTGGACCCCTTTGCCCTCCCGGACTGCCTCCCAGTCAACCAGTCTCCTAAAAAGGTTGGGATTCATGCGTTCGGTTACAGCACTAGTGCCTATGTGGTAAATCTTGAGAGTCTTAATCAGTACCCATAATATGTTTCTTTGATTACAGAGTTGAAAAGACAACTGACTGGATTCTCAGCTGCTGTAAACTATTGCCAACTGGAGGTTCCCACCATTTACATAAATTCTTTGTTAGTTTCACTGTTGACTTCTCGTTCACCCTTTACATACACAAACACTTTAATGGTGTTATGTCATTGCCTAAGCATTTTTGTTCATTTCTCACTTTTTATTTTAAAGCATTTCTAGAAATATATATACTCATAGTACACATGACTGTCTGGACTTCTATCCCTTTCCTTAAAAGGATTGTTTTACTTCCCATCATCAGGTTATGAATTTATCATGAATTTCAGGATGTGCCTCACAGCCGTAACTCTTGCATTCCACTCCAGTACTTTTTCTCATGAGCCATTTTAAAGATTAAATTAATGAGAAACATTGCTGGATGAATTGCTCAATGCTGAGTGCGCTTGTCCATATTCGTCTAGAACTTGAGAGGAGAGACCTTTTGGAAATATCTGTTGTTGGCAAGACGTGAAATCTCCTACTCACACAAGGAATCTTACAAATGTGACTGAGTGTAATGTTGTTTGTGTAGTGCGTCATCAAGGGATACACTCATTTTATTTGTACTCACTTCCTCTGTCATAGAAACATAGTGACTGTGCTATTAACTCTTCTGATGGCTAAATCTGTGTGCCTCTAGGCTCCTGTGTTTAGGCTCTCTTTGGGTAAAGAGCACATAACTGCTGGAAAGAAACAAAGAAGCAGAGTGGCAACCAGGATGTAATCCCATATATGCAGATTCTCTCATTTGGAGGCTTCATTTCCTCCCCCCACTTGAACCAACTGGTACAGAGATGCATGAAAGTAAGCCATGAATGCAGGCACAGAAATGATCAGCAATATGTGCTTGAAATTCCAAGGTTCACCTGCTCTCTAAGGCCAAACACAAACCCCAGATTTATTTCTGCATTTTACCTAAGCTGCTGTGCCCATTTCTCCTCTACACTTGTATTTTTTACCTCATGCATAAGCAGCAGGATACAGTGCATTATTAAACTGCATCACAGTTACCTGGATACAAGCGCCAAGCTCTGCGGTGGCCACCTAGGAAGTGCACGTTGCTGAACGAGCATAATGGCTGGTGGAGTTAAAATGACACGGTTATTGGAATACAGTGTTACTGTAGTGCATACAATTCCAAATTTGTTTCCAATGAAGCTGAGCCCAAACAGTGTTGAAATACTGAATTCATACAGCCTAGTGGGTTGAGCTGCAGTGGAAGGCATATATTTAAATATTCAGAAAAGCTCTTTCAGGGCCTTCTTGGGAAATTGAGTCACTAGCAGTTAAACTGCTGGTTTTAACTCTGAGAGATAAAATCTTAAGGAAATATTTACCATTTGAAGGAATGTGGTGTGGAGCAGTGGTAGTAATTTGTTACTCTCTGATCAATAATACCCAGTTATTTCTATTGGATAGTATAGCAATAACTGAGACACAGCTAAAGTTTGGAATGACAAGTTTCTTATTTAATTAATTAAGTTTGTATGGAAGTTTCTCATAATGACTTATTCATGGTAAGCATGCAGGGAGGCATCAGCACAAACAAGGATAGGATAGATCAGCAGTGGGGCAAAATCACATTAACTTTCTGTGTGAACCACTCCTCTGATAATAATATCAGAGGCTGGTCGCTTGCTCCCATTTCACTTGAAGCCTGTGAGATTTTATATGGAGTTCAGGAAAAACTGGAGTGGGCCACTGGGTAGTCCTCAAAAACTAGGAACTGTTAGTGCAGCTGAAGCTCCCATAGAGCTTTGATGTAAGGGCTATGGAAGAGGTCACCATGAGGCTTTAGCCTCAGGTCCTCTGCTAGAGGCTATCATCCCCACAGTGTGTTTAGCAGCTTTCTTGTGCACAACTCTTGATAACTTAAAAACACCAACGAGGAGTGTGGCCTCAGATGTGAAAGCACGAAATGAAACCACTGAGATGCATGCATGTATTCCTTCCTCTTGGTCCTCCGAGGGTGGGTGGACTGCAGGGTAAAATAAGGTTATAAGCTGCAACACCACGACTTGCTAGAGCTCGTCTGTGAAATCCATCCTTAGTTTCATTTTAGTTAACAACTCCGTGGCTTTCTTCAGAGCACAGTCTGGCCTTAATAATTGATAGTGGGTTGGATGCTGAGTCTGTGAGATGGCAAACTGGGGGAGAGCTTGAAAAAGATGTTTTCTTTTTAAGTATTCTAGATTATATTTGTAGCTGCACTTTCGTTGTTTCTACAAACAAAGCTGCATTTTTTTTATTTGTTATAAAATAAAAGAGACTGTTGACTTGTGAGCATATTTAGAAAACGTGTGTAGGCCTTTTAATGACCTCAGTCCCATGCTTGGGTGACAAAGAGTTGTGTTACTATGAATTTACTTATATGCCAGTTTCTCAGGTAGTGTGAACTGGCAGAATTTGTCTAATTAGAGGTAAGTTTTATCATTTTTTGAGAACCTGAAGGTCCAACTGATGTTCATGTTGCTTTGCATGTGCAGTCAATGGAATAAGGATAATGTCCATTTTCCAACAGATCTATTTGCCATCCAATTTTCCATCTTTCAACATCTCAATAATATTATATATGCTTTTATGTGTCCAAATGTTGTGTCTGATGCTTCCTCAGTTAAAATTGTGGTAGGGAATTGAAAAGGGGGAAGGTCTGGAACCTTTATGTAAAGAATTTCTAGCAGTGTCTATGATGTCATTAAGCACCAGTGTTCTGGAGAAATCAGCTTTTCCCTCTCTGCTTTGTAATATTAAAATTAGTAAAAGTCAAATAGCTGGCTTGCATCATACCTTTTACTATTTGTCTAGACTAATGTTGGTAATAAAATTCAGCTTAAAGCATGAGTCATAGTTTGTAGAAGCATGGTGAACTTTAGTAACCAGCATAATAAGCCTCACTTTTTCTTTGCCTACAGGCATACACATATAGGTTATACTTCTTGTCCCTAGATAGCCAGGAGCATGAGATTGGATAAGCATGTATAGCTGCTATAATCCTGAAAAGACTTAAGCATTTGCTCACCTTTAGTTTCGTGATTTTGCTGAATTTATTTAGATAGGTGTACATTTCATTCAAGGGAATGCAGCAGCATCTATTGCCTGGAATAAAAATTTTGTTCAGCTGAAGTGGTGTAAGGCCAAAGAAACAAACCCAAAATACTGGAATACCTTCAACTGTTATTACAACAGGTTATTTTGACTTCTCTGTCTAACCTTTCAAAGCTGGTAACAGAGTTTTGTGAATTTACAGTGTTATACATTTGTGCCTGTGCCAAGAACTGAGAGCAGACGCTCTGGATCACTGAAGCTGGCGGAAAATGGTGAGTGGTTGACCAGTGCCAAAATAAAACATCTGCAGGACAAAAAAACACCGCTCAAATCTGTGCTTTTGGGGAGTAATTTGCTTAAACAGGGCACATTTATGTCGCAAAACCATCAAGAATGTTCATCATTAATTGCAATAACATAAATGTTAATAATCAAGGACTTCAGGAAACATTTACAGAGATGACAGTGTTCTCTAACTAAATTATTAAACATTGCATTACTTTCATGTATGAATCCCAATGAGCTTCTGTACTAATGAGCCTAGGAATTGCTTGGCGCTGATTACAGGAAAAATAATTCCTTATGAGGAGGTGACAAGTGTGATTTTGAATTCCAGACTTCTGAAAGATTAGTGACTTTATTTCCTGCAATTGCTTAAGGGGAAAATGAAGCAAAAATAGTGTTGCCGAAGATGATTTACAGTAGAGTGCACTAAAGACGGGATGATGCCACTGCAGTAATAATCGGGGAGGAGAATGGGTCTGGACCTGAGTAGGGGGCAGGGGGACATACTAGCCATTCTTTACCACGAGCCAGATTGTGCACTTCTGCAGGGGTGGGCAATGTGCCTTACAATCTTTTTGTAAATTTATGGTAGCTGTAAAATAAGAGGAGAGTGAGTGAGAGTTAAAATGTCTACTGATTAATCCTTAGTAATTTACCACCTCATCTTTCCAAGAAAAAGATTTAGGACATGCTTGCAGAATGAACTCCTTTTCCAGGAACAAGCAGGAAGAGAGGGAGGAATTAAGTTAGTCCTTAGTATGTTATGCAGTACTGAGGTATGGGAGCAGAGAAGAAAGATGACATCTGGTGCTGATCTCAAACACCCACACAAAGAGATGAATAGATCCTCACTCCATCCTTAATTCCTGTTTACTAGGAATGCCAGTTCTTTGCTGGAATTGTGTCATCATACAGAATAAATCAGTATGCAAGTCAGATTGCTTTAGTTATGGTACATTTCTTTACTACAGAAAGTGAGGAAGCAAAAATGCTAGTATTTTTAATCTACTTTAAATGCAGTTGGAAGAAAAAAAAAAGGAAAAGAAACAACACTGTCCCTAAGTAGCACCTCATCTTGCTATCACATGCCTAGCTATTCTAGTAGGTCCAGATCCAGCAGATAATTTGTGTATTCCTTATTCCTGCTG